>NC_056734.1:484996335-485192620 GCF_019279795.1 Protopterus annectens
CATGCACACATGCACACATACACACATGCACACGCGCACACATAAACACAGTCATGGCTTCCTTACCTTCAGGTAATTTGGAGGATAACTAATTCACTTAAGGCATGCCTTTGGGATCCAGGAGGAAACTTAAGCACCTACAAAAACCTTTACAGAGAATGGGAGGGCCTGGAGTCTCCACACAGGTGGCACCTTAGCCAAGAAATGAACTGGACAGCCAAGTGCTGTGAGGTAGCTGTAGTCACTGTGTCACCCAAGATAAAAAAAAGCAGACTAAAAAAGAAGTAAAATTAGAACACTGTAACAACAAACTCAACTTTCAGATTTTTTTACAGGTTGTAAATTTTGTATAATTAATAGTTTTATGCCCAATGGGTCATTCTTTTTTTCATTATATTTTAGTACACATCAAAGTCAATAAAAGACTTGCATTTTTTTCTTAGCAGTGATTGCCAAAAGATCTCAATTAAAATCACATTTGTGTTATTTCTTATTACAATGTTGCCTGATGTAAGACTAAACAAATAATCAAAAAGCCAACAAAAAAGTCTCCTACAATAAAGGAGCTTTATGTTCCTTACAGTAAAGGTGCTTTTACTGAGTAAAATGAATATGTGAATGCTACCACTTTCATTATGTTTCTGGCAGGAAGGGCTCAGGAGGAGCCTTTTATCATGTTGTTCAGAACTTGGCTGGAGAAGCGGAAAAGGAAACAATCTGTAAAGACAATATTTTCCTGGAGTTCTTCCTGCTTAAGTCAGAGGTGTGCATGATGATCCCATTTTTTATTTAAAAATATAATAGAAGTTTGCAGTGCAGTAGTGTTAGATTGCAGGCAAGCTATCCAAAACTGGTACCGCATGTGTTTTATTTTTTTTCTGGTAAACACAGAAGTTTATAATAATTTCAAATGACCATGGCCCATATTTACAGATGATACCACAACTATTTGCACCATACATTCATGAGTAAATATTAATCATTTCATCACCTTTTTTCAAACAGCTTAATGAAATGGGTTCAGTAGCCTAAAGCACAGAGATGAAATGACTGCATATTTTTGGGGGGATGGCTCGTGGTACTGGACAGCCCCCCAACTTCCTCATAAAAAGTAAAAAAAAAAAAAAAAAAAAGAGTTTAATATAGCAATAACCCACACCTGGGTGTGGGTAATGCTGGATTTACCCATGGTTGGTGTGGTTTGGTCATGAGGGCGAAGCCCGAGTGGCCAAACAAAGACAACCGTGGCTAAATCCAGCATTACCCACACCCAGAAGTGGGTTATTGCTATTATACAATGACATTACTTAAGAAAAAAAATAATTACTTTTCTTAAATAATGGCATTGTATAATGCCTCCTTGCTGCCCTTCTGCAGCTGTCTGGTATTCTGTGGCAGTTCTGATGTACTGCCCATGCGTACACTTACGCAGTACATCAGAGCTGTGGGCAAAAGCAATGGAGAAAGCAAGATCTCCATTGCATTTTACAAAGTGTCCCGCTATGTTAAAGGAGTTTAACATAGCGAGACAGCTTTAAAAAAGCAAAGGAGAATCTCCTTTGCCTTTTTTAAAACTGTCTCACTGTGTTAAACCCATTTAACATAGCGAGACACCTTTAAAAAAAGCAGCAGAGATAGGAAGATCGCCATTACTTTTTTTTAAGCTGTCTCGCTATGTTAAACTTGTTTAACATAGCGAGACAGTGTGTAAAAAGCAACGGAGATCTTGCGTTCTCCATTGCTTTAAAAAAAGAGTTATACTAATGGAAAAGGTCCAGGCGACTGGACCTTTTTTCATTAGTATAACTCTGATTTACAATATGCACGCTGACCAATCAGCGTGCACGTTTTAGAATATTAATGCGGAGTCGTTGTATAATTACTATTTTTACACACTAGTTCAAACTGCAAACTAGTGTGCAAAGCCAAAAATGCAATGCAACCCGGAACTCAGAGTATGCGTGCTCGAGTGCCGATTAAAAAAAAAACTATATTTTTGTTGCCGGACTGTTTTTAGAACAGTCGAGATTGGGAAGAATGCAGGCCTCAGTGAAGATGTCCAGAAGTCATTGCAGTTTGAACCACAGAAAATAGGAAGCCACTGGGACTGTTAAGTCAGCAGCCTGTCACATAATATGAGTATGTGATGTTACTGCTGATTAGTCCTTTTACTCTTGCATTCCTTTTCCACGCTTTAACTGGATGTAGTTAAGTCGCAAGGGAGAGAGCAAGAGATAGAGGACTCTTGGCAAAAAAAAGTAAAATTGTTTAGTCATCAATCAAATTAACACCCCCCCCCCCCCAAATAAAAAAAAGATTACTTAAAATTCTTAGTTTTTTTTTTCCTGGCAGAGCCAACCAAATACTTTGTGCATTTGTTCCTAGCAAGGTCAACCAGATGCTTTCTGAATTTATTTTTTTTTCCTGGCAGGGTCGACCAGATATTTTCTGTATTTATTTTTTTCCTGGCAGGGTCAACCAGATACACAGTGGTCTGTGTGTTTTGGGGGTTGCTGATGACTTTCTTTTTTTATATAATACACTGGACTACTTGTGGATGAAATTTTTTTTAACCTAATCTTTTTGTAGGGTCAATCAAGCTAGATTAGGATGGTGTGCGAGTGTTTTGTTGTTGAAACTCTAGCCTTGCATGACTGAAGTGTGCATGAGTGAACTGAAGTAAGATCACCTGCAAGCCCTTAACTTTGTGATGTTAAAGAAATACAGTAATGTAACTGTTGTCTTCACTTTTCATTATTTTAAACCATGTAGGCTCAAAGCAGATATTATGGGTAGGTAGTCTGTCTGGGGCCTATGCGTAGCATGTGTGAACGAAATGGCTGGGTTTACTGTTGTACTTCTGACTTGCTGTGCAAGAGTAACATGCATCTGAGTGAACTAAGATCAACCACAAGCTCTGAACTCCCGGTATTGTTTATGTGAAAATATATATATATTAATAACAGTGTTGTCTTTTATCCTTGTTTTGTCTTTTAACCTCACAGGATCAAATCAGATACTGTGGGTGCGATAGGCAATAGGGATTGTGGCTATGTGTGAATGAAGCAACTGGCTCTGCTATTTACAGTTGTTGCAATTCCAGCTTTGCAAGACTGTAATAGTTGTCTATACTTTCAGATAAATGTAAACTAATTATCGAATGTATTAGTCATTCTTAATGTATGTTATTTCATATCTATTCATGTATACACTGAATGTTTGCTTAAAAATGTTGGTAATATGTTAGAGCTTTTCTCCCCAGACACATGCAGAAAAGTTTTTTTCTTTACTAAAGACAGTTAGACAAACCTGGGTAAACAAAATAAAATAAATAAAATTAAATCTGTATTTTTGTAAGGCGAGCTGGCACACATAAGTTGTGACTAATGTTTCTGTCAACTATATGAGATTAATGCAAGTATGTTAATTTAATCTTAGCAGGGTGAAAGCAGATTCTTTTGTTCGGTAATGGGGGGCTGTTTGTGAATGAAATGAGATGACTGCCCCAGCTCTTTATTGGTGTACCTCTGGCTTTGCAGGATTAATGTGTATTTTGGTAAATCAGCTGTCATGTAAGCCTGTGTCACTGTCTGTCAGAACCACTGGCACATTAGGCAGTGAAACGACCTTGAATTAAGAAATAACCCACAGCTGGGTGTGGATAATGCTGGTATTACCCATGGTTGGTGTGGTTTGGTCATGAGGGTGAAGCCTGAGTGACCAAACAAAGCCAACCGTGGGTAAATCCAGTATTGCCCACACCCAGCTGTGAGTTATTGCTATTATACAATGACACTATTTATGAAAGAAAATGCTTACTTTTCTTAAATAATGTCATTGTATAATGCCTCTGTGCTGCCCTTCCGCAGTTTTCCGGTATCCTGGGGCATTTCTGATTTACTGCGCATGCGTTAGGAACTTGTGTTCCCATGATTATGCAGTACATCAATGCTGTGCAGAGGTAGCAATGGAAAAATGAAGATCTCCGTTTTTTTTTTAAGATATCTTGCTATGTTATACGTTCAACTCATATAACATAGCTAGATATCTTAAAAAAAAGCAACAGAGATCTTCCTTTGTACATTGAAAGGATGATTTATTTGAATAGGGATGTCCCTTTAGAACCTCCACCAGTGAGGAGATCTGAGAGAATTCGGTACCAGAGGGAGATGAGGCCTGGCAATTACAGGTATGAGCAGAACAATTATCAGAACCAGTGGAGGGGGATGAGATGAGCCCAGAACAGAAGATAGAACTGGCTAACGCTGTCTCAATTGTTAAAAACTTGAATGGAGACTTTACACTGTACAACTATAGCCATGTTTATGTTGAGTTTAACTGGGCTAACTTATTTTCAAAAGGTTTGAATTTTGTTCCAGCTAGGCACGCCAACTTGGTTGACACTATTTCAGTGGTGGCTGGTGACTTCAAATTAAAGGGAGGCTGCAGGAGACAGGTGACTGGGTGGGGCCAATAGGAAGGGGTGTGACCAACTAGATATGGGTGGAGCTATGCTCAAAACCACAACTGGAACTTTAATTAAATACACTGCCCTGGGTGCCAAACTGTCATTAAGAGAGTCCAATCAAGACAAAATGAAGTGTAGAAGAAAAAAATATTTCAATGCATTGGCTACATGACAACTTACTTAATATCTAGATGGAAACACAAAGGTTGTGAGGTATGAAAAAATAAATTGCTTTTTAAATACATTACTGGAATGCCAGTCAAAATCAAGTATAAAATAAAACAAGCAGCACTCAGCTCAAACCACTTCTCCTTACACTGCAGTTCTAATTATAATTTATATTCAGCTTTATAGAATTACCAAGTAAGATGCTGAAAGTAGCAATCTCTGTGATACCCTGACTTGTAAAAATGTTTCTTATCCAAAAAAGTCCTGCTGCCTGACAACAACTATCTGCTTGTTTCATGGGGAACACATGATCAAAGTAAAAAATGAACAGCGAACAAGAAACAAGCTCAAGATAAATTGCTTAAAGGATTACTGCACAAGTTATGGACCACACATGATAGATTGGCATTCTGTTTAGTTTACGGGTAAAGCCTGCAAAGATAACTGCAAGTCTCCAACAAATGTAATGAGCTTCTGATTTTCTGAATAATAAGAAGCATAAATCAACAGTATAAAAATATGACAGAAAACCAGAACATTCTGCAAAATCAAGGACAGATGAAAAGCCATGGTTGTACGTGTGGTCTACCTTGGATGGGGGAATACTTTGCACACTTACACTGCATAACTGCTCCTTGCCTTGCTTGGACACATTCAGAGCCACTGCAATGGGGAGTGGGGTGCAACAAGTAGGTCACGGTTTGAAATGTCTCTGGCTGACGGTGATGGCTCTGACACTCATACCTCTCAACCTCAGAGCAAGAAATCTGGACAATGCCATACATAGAAGTGGGACACAGACCCAAAAATAAAAACAATGTTTAAATATTGCTCTTATAAACTTAGAAAGATAAGAGAATAGTAGTAGGTCTTGCATTAGTATGAATTTTTGAAGGGTATGAAATCTGAAACTCAAATGTCTGCCGTTATTTTCTAACTTCAATCTTTAATGATTTGCTACTAATTTGCCAGAAAACCACAATTTTATGAAAAACAGACCAAAAGTGTTATGCAAAAATATAAAATTGTCACACAATACAGCTGGGAACCTGTCAAAGAAGAGACACATTTTTAAAATTAGTACTGTTAACTTGAGCAGCTGACAAAATAAGATCATCTACATGCATTTCTGAAATAAAAGTAATCTATAACTCTGAGCATTACAGTTATTTATAATTGTAAACCCTCCACGTTTTATTCCAAAATTGCCATTTTGCAGAGGGATTATTAGGGGGAGAGCAACATTTTGAGCCAAAATTGGGGACAGTTGAGAGGTTTGGATATTCCTAATTCTATAAAGTGATTTATTTGCACTTACCTCTCAACCTCTTAATGCAGGAAATCTGGACAAGGCCAAATATATTGGGGGGGGCATGCAAACAGTAACTTAAGACAGTTGATAGAATAACAGGTCTTGCTTTAGCATTCATTTTTCTGAAGGTTATGACGTCTGAAACTCAATGTCTGTCATTATCTAGTGACTTCATTCCTAAATGATTTGGCAAAAAAACACAAATTTTATGAGGAACAAACCAAAAATAAGAAGCAAAAATCTATTCATTCTGCAAAATTCTGGACAGTTGAGAGGTATAGTTCAGCTGGCGCTGTCTGAGTTTGCTGCCCTTCCCCCCTCACAAAATCATGGTCGAATGGAGCGTCCCCCCTGCAGCCATTCCAATGTCCCATTCCTTGGTTATTTCGCCCCATTTTCCATAAACACTGTAATGTGCATACTGCTTTACTTCTGTGATGATATGGATTTCATCTGAAAGTTTTATTTTATATTTTACAGCATAAACCCTAATTGATATCTGCTAAACAAAGCAATGCAGTCTCACAATGATAATAGACTTAGCATTAAAACTTCTCTGCCCTTGAAACTCACATTCATTGAAACAGCATTGAAACCCACATTCAAAGAAAATACATTTTGCCAGTGGCAAATAAAGATTCATTTTGGGCTGTTTTCAAATCATAGGCCCCTTGAACACGAAACATACACATGCTCTTTGATACACCTTCCTGACTGTATTAAATGATATTCCTTGTACAATACAGTACAGTTGTTAAAGGGCATTTTACATTTATTGTTTTGAACATTTTTCCAGTAAATGAATGACAAAACTGCCTAATTCAGAACATTTCCATCATAAAAGTCTACTCAAACTTCAGCAGTCCACCAGTATCAGTAAATATGCACGATCTCTGAAAGAAGTAAAAGCCATCTAAATAATTCTACATTAAAGAAATCTGTTAACTAATGAAGAGGTTACTGCTAGCAAACAACTTTATATGTCATTGTTTCATCTACAAATAAAGTGCCTGTTACCCTTGAGGAATAAATTGCTTATGTTGCATTAAAAAAATTATAATGCTAATAATATCGCAATAGGGAATGGATAGCAAACAGATAACAAGTTCATAGTTACTAGGTATCTTCGCCAAAGAGGACTGCAGCATCCATCCCCTTTACAGCAGAGTACAGTATCAACAATGGATCTACCTACTGTGGGAGTAGAACCCACAGCCTTCTGCATCAAAAGCAAGTACACTACCTGTTGTGCTATTTACAATGTAAGCAGACTTGGCATAAGCAGCACTAAACTTTTGTTCCCCTGCAGCTCTCAGCTCCTTGTAAAATCTACTCGATACTCAGCTGTATCTCTGAAGTTTGCAGCACAAGAAATCTGAACAAAGCCAACATTTATTTGGGGGGGACAAAAGCCCAAAAACCAGGGACACATTTTAAACATTGCTTGTTTAATGTTTGAAAGTTGCTAGAATAAAATGCTGTGTTCCAAGTATTGAACCCAGATCCCTATGCAAAACAGCCAGAGCAACATATCACTATGCCAAATCATCTATTTTTATGAAAGAAAGGAAGACTGAAACTTAAATGGCTACCATTTAGTGAATTCAGTTCTCACCATAGCTGTCAATATCTTAGCACAAAACACCTGAACAAAGCCAATAATGGAGGAATACAGCCCCCAAACATATTCAGTGAGTTCAGTTATCATCATAGCTCTCAACCTTGGCACAAAAAACCTAGACGAAGCCAATAATGGGGGAATACAGTCCAAAAAAAGGACAAATATCCACTGAGGACACCAGAGCAAACCCACACAAACACAGGGAGGACATGCAGACTCCACACAGAAGGCGCCCCAGCCAAGAATCAAACCAGACAACCCATACCTGTCAGGTAACACTGCTACCACTGCACTAAGTAACAAAAATACAGAAACCACAGATTTTATGAGGAACAGAACAAATATGTGGCAAAAATCTGCAAATGTTTTAGAAATGGTGGTGGGTAGGGAATTCAGGCTCTTGTCACTTGGGCCCAAGGTACCGGGTTCAAGCCTTATACTCTACCCACCACCATGAAGCAACTGGGGCATCACACACACACACACACACACACACACACACACACACACACACACACACACACACACACACACCTGATGTGAGGAGGCTGGAGCCTCCAGCTATTGGTCCCACAGTCTGGTTTGTGTGGATCTAACTGTGCAGTCTGGAGCTCAGGAATGCCTGAGCATGCATGCTTGGAGTTCTGGTCTGCCTAACACAGCAGTCAGGAACTAAGCACGCATGCGCAGAGTCCGAGATATTTTTTATTTTTCTATGTTCTACAGTGGGTGGACTGGGGACTTTATTTTATGCATTCTACAGGTGGGGAGCCCATTTTACAGGTGGAAGGGCTGCAGTCCTATAGCACGAGCTTATATGTTCTATGGTGAGGGGACTGGGGACTTTATTTTATGCATTCTACAGGTGGGGGACCCATTTTACAGGTGGGAGGGCTGCAGTCCTATAGCACTAGCCGCCCCTGCACTATTTTAAATTTAAAACTGCTTTATAGGAAACTTAACTTGGCTTTGTTCTTTAGGAACAACAATCAAACAGTGGTCTCGCATTTACCTCATATGCCCAGCACATTTATTCCACCAGTTCATCCTCTTACTTCAATTTTTGAAGCTTTGTGTGAAAATGAAATTAGGGAACTTCTTGTACATCAGAAACAAATTGTCGTTAACAACTTAAACCACCAAGAGTGGCCACTTCTCCAAGATATTATAAGTAACCAGGAGATTAGGGTAATGAAACCATACAAGGGTGGGGGGTCTCGTTATCATGAACACCTCTGATTATGATAGTAAAATATTTGATTTGTTATATAATGACACATATGTTGAGTCCTCTGTCAACAAAATTAATATATCCTATAGGAATATTGATCTTACCTTGAATGAATTATTGTTAAATGGAAAAATTAGTTTAGAGACACATAGTCTCTTAGAGCAGAGGTTTCCTAGGATTCCTACTATTTTCGGGATCCCAAAAATACATAAATCTGTCTGTAACCCACCCCTATGACCTATTGTTGATGCTAAGGCTTCTAAAACTTTTGACATAGCCAAATATATTGATGAGAAGGTCAAGAACATTTTGAATGGTAGGGAGTGGGTTATTAGAGACTCCTGGGATTTCCTGACAAAAATAAAACCAGAGATGTATGATGATGGGCTTATTATGGTCACTGTAGACATTAAGGACCTTTTTTCTGTGATACCTCATGATGAAGGTCTTGAATGGTTTTATGAATATTTATGTTTCAATACTGATTGGGACCATGGAACAATATTGACCCTGAGGACATATATGCAACTAATTTTGGACAAAACTACCTTAATTTTGATGGTCATGTTTTCAAACAAAGACAGGGAGTTGCTATGGGTGCTTGTTGTGCCCCAGCATTCACAAACATTGCACTGGCCTATTGGGAGGATGAATTCCTTAGGAATTCAGTATACAAAAAGTACTGGGTCTTGTATGGGCGCTACCTAGATGATATAGTGATTTTTTGGAAGGGCAGTGACAAAAAATTGGAAGAGTTTGTGGTGTGTATCAATGCGACCACTGACTTCCTTAAATTCACTATGACTTTGAATTTTTTAGATGTTACTGTTAAAAAAGACTATATCAACAAGGTGTTTATTTCTCAGTTATACAGGAAACCTACATATTCTAATGCACTACTGCACTTTGAAAGCTGGCAACCTGAACATCAGAAAAAAAGCCTTAGTTAAAGGCCAATATGTCAGGGTTGCCAGGATGGTTTCAGATGATGACGACTTCCAAAAAGAATGTGAGACATTAAAGATTATGTTAGTAAAAAGAGGGTACCCCCTCCCCTTTTTGTCAACGTAATTGAGAATGAAGTCAAACACAAAAGGCACACTGGGTACATAGTTAAATTTTTATGTGGCAGTATTGAGTCTGTTGGAACCCCTCATTTGGACCATGATAGGTATTCTAGGGCCTTGACTATACCTTTTACATTAGATTTTTATGATATCAGGAAAATAATTGAGAAATTTTGGAAATTTTTTGTCATGGATGGAGAAAGTGTTGGAGTTCTTGGTGATAAACCAGTTGTGGTATATATATAAAAAAAGACACCTGCTTTAAGGGGCTTTTGAAAATAGGAATACGAGGTTTTCAAAAAATGGGGGTTGTTTTAAACGTGGCAGGTGTGCCCATTGTCCTTCTGTTGTAGACATAGGGGAGATTTTCATCAAGAATTATGGGTTGATTTACCCAAAGAAAAGGTATTACTGCTTTTCAAAAGGGGTAGTGTACGTTGCTCTGCATGACTCATGTGATGGATTTTACATGGGAAAAACTAAGAGGGCTCTCAAGCAATGGGTTTATGGACATGGCTATGAAATTAGGCAGAAAAATAATAAAAATGCTTTGTACAAGCACAGTGAAATGTTCCCTTTGCATAAGTTTGTGCCATTTATCATCCTGACCTGGGTCCCAGGGGTGGTCCGTTGGAAGATTTTTTTGGAACTACTTGAATTAAAGTGGCAAATCAAACTCAATGCCAGTACAAAACCTGAGCTCAATAATAGGGTTAGTATCATGGCTTTATTAAAACTGAAGTCTTTGTATTTCTTATGACTGATTACTAACTAGCTGTGAGTGGTGTAGCTTTGTGGTCTTTGTCAACTGTTTGTCATGTTATTCATTTTTAATTTTCTTGGGAGGAAATGATGTAACTAATGTGTAGGGTGGGATGCGTTATTTAAGCAGTGTTTGCACTTTTAACTTGTATTCTGATGAAGTCAAAGGTGTCTGATGAAAGCACTTAATTTAATAAAGAAGTGTTTCTCTTTTACCCGGATCTGTGGTATTGTTGGCTGCCTGCTTCATTTTTTTGTTCTTCTACAGTTTGTCTTGGTCTTTTGGCAGTTATTAATGCTGGATTTACCCATGGTTGTTGTGGTTTGGTCATGAGGGTGAAGCCTGAGTGACCAAACAAAGACAACCATGGGTAAATCCAGCATTGCCCACACCCAGCTGTGGGTTATTGCTATTATACAATGACATTATTTATGAAAGAAAATGCTTACTTTTCTTAAATAATGTAATTGTATAATGCCTCTGTGCTGCCCTTCCACAGTTTTCCGGTATCCTGGGGCATTTCTGATGCACTGCGCATGCGTTAGGAGCTTGTGTTCCCATGATTACGCAGTACATCAGTGCTGTGCAGAGGTAGCAATGGAGAAAGGACGATCTCCGTTGTTTTTTTTAAGATGTCTCGCTATGTTATACCAGTTTTTCAACTCGTATAACAAAGCGAGATATCTTAACAAAAAGCAACGGAGATCTTTCTTTGTCCATTGAAAGGACGATCTCTGTTGCTTTTTTTTTTAAGATATCTCACTATGTTATACAAGTTACTTGTATAACATAGCGAGATATCTTTAAAAAAAGGAACGGAGATCTTCCTTTCTCCATTGCTACCTCTGCAGAGCAAAAAAACAGTAAAAAAAAAATCAGGAGATATACTAACGGAAAAAAGTCCGGGCAACCGGACCTTTTTCCATTAGTATATTCTCAGATTTGTATCAGGCCCGCTGGTTGGGCTGGCCAATCAGCGTGCTCATTTTTGAATATTAATGGCCAGTTGTATAATTGTGAATAATAAATTAAAGATAGTACAGTGGGATTTCCAAATCTCCTTATTTTTCACTTGGCATAGTACAAAATGTAGATTACCTGATACAGTACAATGTATGTTTACTACATCATATGCACTCATAATAGTTTCATGCAGTCAAGACCAACCACTTTTTTACTGTTTAGAGATGTTTGGGCTTTGTGCTGTTATAGCATAACCTAAACACCTCATTAGCTGTAAAATGTGAGTATTTGGTAGCCTATTGTGTATGTGCAATAGTGATTGAGCAGCTATTTTATGTAACATAGTAAGCATGATCAGTGTTGATCTGCTGTATCATAGCTCCGCCCTGTGAAGTTACCCCACCCCTTTCTAGTTGGCCCCACCCCATTGAGGTGTCTCCTGCAGAACCCCTTTGAGTTGAAGTCACCAGCCGCCACTGTTATTCATTTGATGAAATCTGAATAATGTTCACGACCATAAAAGTTTTATTTTATAAAATGCATATTTCAAGTATGCACAATATACTTACACATGAAATCACACTTTTTTTATCAAAAGAAGTATTTTTTTAATCAAATGAAAAACTGTACTCTTCATTTAGAAACAATTCTGGCCTGCCTGCCTGCCTGTGATCCTAAAGTCCTTACATAAAGTGCCAAGTTAAAACTCCACACTAGCCTTTCCACTTACCAAACAGCATGTTTACACAGGGCATGTATGACAATGTCACATTGCTATTTTGCATATATCTAAAAAGTAAAACAAAGCAATGTGCTTCAGGAAAATATTTACATTTCACTAATGAGCTATATAGACCTGTTGCCAGTTTATATCCTTTCTTTCAGCAACCAGCAGTACTTATCCCTTTATTCACAGGTTTGTAAATTTATTGTTTTAATTTGATGATTGTTAAAAATGAATACTAGTCTAACTATATCAAACATCCACCATTCCATTTCAGAGAAAACTTTATTTGCTGCATGACCTTTTTCAGTGAGAATTATTCATTGATATTACCCACATTGACAATGTTCATTTCATTTCTAGAGGTTATGTAGAGCCATTTCATACAGTCTTCCATTAAGTGCAAAACAGCAGCCCCTTCTCCAGCTTAACAACAGTTGTGCGAATAAAAAAGAATAATCTTGTGAAAGGATTGTATCTCTCCACCAGTTTGAATAAGAAATTACAAGTTCTGTGTAATGAACACTAGTGTTAGTATGGTCCTTCATGACAATAGTGCCCACACACCCAAGATGGGAGCCTTATTCCCTTATGAAATATTTGTTTTGAGATAATTTTATACATAGTGACCAAGAGCAGCACAGGTACATATCAAGAAAATGTTCTAAAAATGCATAGAGCCAACCGATGCCATTGTGGTGCAGCAGTTTGAGCTGTTGGCTCACAGCTCTTGGTTCTCTGGTTCAGTTCTCAGCTGGGGTACCTTCTGTGCTGAGTTTACATGTCCTCCCTGTGTGAACACATGTACTTGCCAGGTGCCCAGATGTCTAGTTTCCTTCCGCATATCAAACAGATTTGCCATGAATGAACCGTCAGTTTGCTTTACTGCCATTACTAAGCAATGTATGAGTGAAATTTTGTGTGTTCATGTGTGTGCATGCATATGCATTGTGTGCAGACTGCTATCCTGCATAGAATGAATTCTCTGCCTGTGCTCAGTTCATGTGTGTGCATGCATATGTGTTGTGTGCAGACTGCTATCCTGCATAGAATGAATTCTCTGCCTGTGCTCAGTTCATGTGTGTGCATGCATATGCATTGTATGCAGACTGCTATCCTGCACAGAATGAATTCTCTGCCTGTGCTCAGTTCATGTGTGTGCATGGATATGCGTTGTGTGCAGACTGATATCCTGCATAGAATGAATTCTCTGCCTGTGCTCAGTTCATGTGTGTGCATGCATATGCGCTATGTGCAGACTGCTATCCTGCATAGAATGAATTCTCTGCCTGTGCTCAGTTCATGTGTGTGCATGCATATGCGTTGTGTGCAGACTGCTATCCTACATAGAATGAATTCTCTGCCTGTGCTCAGTTCATGTGTGTGCATGCATATGCGTTGTGTGCAGACTGCTATCCTGCACAGAATGAATTCTCTGCCTGTGCTCATTTCTTGCCCAGACAAGCTACCTCAACCCAGAGTAGGATAACACAGGTATTAGGGAATGAATGAAGGTATAGAGCAAAGAGCACAAAAAATAAATTACTTTAATGAGGTGCAGAAGACAAGGAGTGTACAAAATTGCAAAGATATTCCCCCCACACACACATCATGAAAGAATTGTTTTAGCTTCAGAGAAATGCTATGGCTGATGTAGAACCCAGGCAAGACACTTAATGGAAGCTATCTTAAAATGGGCTTCTTGTGACATGATGTAGTTTTAACTGTCCACACCACTCAGCAGCCTTTGTCCCAAGCCACTACCAGGAAAAGTAATATTTGTCTTTTGTTCCCTTTCTTTCCTCTATTTTATTGATTTGTTAGTGGTTCCTTGCCCTTATGGGGATAATGCTTGTATAAAGTCCCCCCTCCATAGCTGCAGGTCCTCTCAGTTAGCTACCGGTTGTTAAAATTATGTGTTAGTCAGTATGTTTATATTGAGATATTGACCCAGGCAGACTAGTTGCATCTGTCTTAAAGGGTGTTTAATGTAGTTAGGTGTCTTAATTTAACTGTTGGTAAATCCATGCCTCTGGCCCTGAATGGTGTGAAATGTCTCATGTGACCTATTACTTTCACTGTGCCTTGTTAAATAAGACTGCCACTAAATATACAGTTTGCTGTTTAACATGGATAGCAGTCACATTTTCTACCCCCTAAAATTCATGGCCTAGCCTCCTATCTGCTGATTCACCATGGTTATTCACTGTTATGGTCCACAACTGAGATCCTTAAACTCTTCCAGGTGTTACCCTACCTTCTCGTCCATTGCTTTCCAGATGAGAGCCTCCACTTTTCATTACAAAGTCATTTACTTGATCATTAAAGTTAAACTGAGAAGTCTACAAACACTGATTCTATTTGTGTTGTAAATTCCTGTGCTCCATGTGCTGCTGGCTATGCAAGTGAACTGTGCATCATCAGGAATAACCTAGTTATTACAGTGCTACGTTCTTATTCTACAGTTGTAAAACAATAATTGTATATTCCTGTCTTTTACTAATTGTGTTGTTTGTGATTTCATCTAAAGCCAAAATTCTGACTTATGTTTGTGGCAGTCATACAAACTAAAATGGTTAATTTGGGGCAGCTTTGCCTAGTAACTTTCCTTCAACATTTGTAACATTTGCTCATTACAATAACATTAGTTCTTATATGTTACATTTTTGTTGGCATTTTAAGTAAGTAATGCATGCAACAAATTAAATATCTGACACAGCAACATTGATATCCTTCATTATATCTCTAAATGGGGCATTGTACTTTACCACTACCTGTACTGGTATTCCTTATACTCAAGAGCTTATTGTTTATCATTGCTTAACAACTCCTTACCTTAACTCCGGTCAGATGGTAATACAAGCCTGTTTACTCTGTGAGTTGGCAAACAGCCTTTAGTGAGTAAATCACTCAGTCTCCCTGTTACCCTTGGCCTCATTTTTCTATAGATTACATTTAGCATTAGGGCATGGTGCTGCTCTCCTGAGTGAGCTGTCCTTTGGATGAGATGTTAAACCAAGGCTCTAGCTGCCTGGGTTGGTGGCAGTTCAAGTGGATGTAAAAGATCGCACTGCACTGATCGAAAAAAGTAGGGTTCCTTTATTTACAAACAATTCAAAACTTGCGCACACATTAAAATAAAAACATTTAAAAATCCCATTTTAAAATAATAATTTATTAGACATAAATTATAAACCATATTTTACACATTTCCATATCCCATACATATTCATGTCCTCTTTTTTGACATAACTAACCATTCTTAATTTTATAATCTCATCTGAGTCAAATTATTTATTAAACAGAATTTCTTTAATTCTTGCCTGCCAGATATTATATATAATTCTCATTGAATCAAACTTTGTATTACATATAATTTCATTTGTTCTTGCCAGCCAAATATTATATATATTCTCATATATTCTCATACCAGTCTCATCTCTTTTATCTTGTTGTCATTCTTCACTTTCGCCATAGAATCCATAAATTGAATTTTCTGTGTTAACTTCTTCCAAATCTGCCATCCATTCATATTTCCTTAACTTTCCAATAATCTAATTACATGGAGATATTTCAAAAACATGTTCCGTTGTCTCATTTTGTCTGCATTTTATACACAAGCTTTCATTAACAGCCTAATACAACACTGATTCTTTAACTGATAATTTCCTTAATATTAATCTCCAAATAAAATTCTTTTCCTCATCCCAGTGTTTAAATCTTTTTTATTCTCTTTTTAATTGCTGCTTTAAATGTTGCACTAGTTCTCCCCGTGGACTCACACAATAAAATTCAGTCCGTCCTTTTATATCATACTTTCCTTTTTTTTTCCTCTACTTCATTCACATATATTTTCACGTTTTAACTTTTTCTTTCACTGTATTGATTACCTGTCCCCTTCTTTTGTTTTCCTATTACAATCTTTAATATTCAACCATACTCATTATATTTGATTTTCAAAACTTTACTATTGTTTTTTTTTTCATTATATTTCACAATCCTTACCATCTCATAAATGTGCAAAGAGGTCAGGAAAAACTATTGGATTCCCAAGACCCACCCCTCCTTCTCATTTTAACTGGGTTCAGTCTAGAACTCCATATTACATTAAACACAATCTGTAATAATTTACACTCTGCTCTATATGAAAGACTAGGATTGAATCTAAATAACTTAATTTCCACCAAATTATTGAATTTATTAGGTATACTTCTTAATTCAGCTTACATGTTCTACTTATTTCGTGTACTTCTTCCTACACTTTTCCCATTCCTTTTTCATTAATTCATAACGACAAAAAACAACATATAAAACCTCAGTTTCTATGCTTTTAAAATATAGCCATGCATTCCTTGTGGTTTCCTTAAAACCATTACTTTTCTCTTGATTAATACCCAACCTAGTTTACTTAATCGCCTTTTCATGGCTTCCACTAACCCAAAAAATGTATTGCCGGTAATATTAAATCACTTGCATATGGCATAACTAATGGTACATTAACGTATCCCTTATGTGCATACCTCTTTTCTTCTAGACTATTATTTACATTTTATATCATGTGATTCATTATTAAGGCAAATAAAACACTACCTAGTGGGCACCCCGGCCTCACTCTTCTTTTAACTTTTATCTTCTCTATAACCCATCCAACTAAAATAGTACTACTACTACTATTCCAACAAGCTGTCTTAAATAATTTTAAAACCCTTCATCTGTATTGTATGATTTCAGAATGTGCTATAGCTGAGTATGTGTTATGTTGTGAAATCATTTTCCACAATCACACCCCACAATTTTCACTTCGTCTTCTAAATCGACAATATTATACAACATCTCCTTAATTAATAATTAATGATAATTCCTGATTTTTTCCTTCTATTTTCCAAAAAATTCCTTCATTATAAACAATATTCATAACCTTCTCAAATCTACCCAGTATAATCCTCAAATAAATCTTATAATCCACATTTGTTGAAGTAACAATCTTCAGTTTTTCCAATAATCTTTTGTCTATTTTTTGCATATTAATATCATTACTCCTTCACAGATATTTTCTTTCAGAAAATCTCATTCTTTCCATTCAGTAAATAAAGTATTTTTTTCTTTCTTTTTAAATATTCATACATTTTAAAAAAATGTGTAATCTAGTCCACCATGACATTGGGCAGTCTTATCATTTACTCTCTTTAAAACATCCAAAATGTATTCTACCAAGTTTTAGTTAATATTTCATCTTCGTTTTTCTCCCTAATAAAACTCATCTCCCATTGAATAATTTTATTGATATTCTCCTCATATTGCTTTTTAAAGTAATCTAATACCTCCTGTTCAATTTTGTCCTAGCCCTTAACTATTTTTCCATCTGCTGTCATGATTTTGTCCAACACCATACTATGATTCTTATGACTTTGTCCATAAAAAAGGAGTCACCTATTCTCTAGGGCCTTGAATCAAGTAATACTGTCTTGTTAAATTTAATTCTTAGTGCATTCCTTATTCTTTTCATAAACCTCTCCTTCTTTTCTTAAAAAGTTCTCATTATTCACTTGTATCATTTTAGTCATCTTGTTTACCATTTCTTTATACTTTTCTGTACTTCACACTCCCTCTTTCCACTGTCGTATACATACACCTATATTTCCTCCTATAAACCTGTCACTATTTTGTCCAATTATTACACATATATCTCACTAATTTATGTTCTTTCCATGACAAGTTAAACTCAGTTTCTAAAACATCCTTATTTATAGTCAATCCATTTAATTTCTTTACACTTTCCCCTTGTCTAATCACATTCTCATTATACCCTATCATGATACCATAATGATCTGAAAATGCTGCTCTTAATTTTTCTCCCTGTAACCATTTTAACTTATCTAAATATAATACTTAATCTATTTTGCTTTTCATATTTGCTGTTATATAAGTATAACCCCATTCTTTCCCTACTATTAACTGACCAGCTTTCATTAACTGAATTACATTTTTAAAGTCATTTGTTACTTTATTTTATTTCTTTAAATTACAATTCAGATCCTCCACAATCACTGCATCCATATTCACTCCCATAAAGGGAAACAGTAAATCAAACAGATCTTCCCTTTTTAGTGAAAGTAAACGTTGCCGTTTAGAACTACAGACATGTAGCCTAAATGAAATGTCATGCATCAGCTCAGTCCTTGAAATTACAAAGGAAAGTGAAACAACACATACAAGTAGAGGAATAAACATAACTAACAAATACAATATGACTCCCGATACATGCAAGAAAGAGCAGAGACATTTACCAACACTCATATATAAAAGGAATACCCTCCCCTTAGTTAAATTAACTACCCTATTTAAAGTAATACAAAACACACTACAGATTGAACAGTGCCTAAGTTATTTACCTAATATTGCACTTGAGTGGGTTAAATAATATTGAGTATGGATGTAATAAATAAATATTGCACTTACTTGGAATATATGTAAGTATAAATTGCACAAATAAATAAAAATTGACTTATAATGTGTCCAGACACCTGGAACTAGTGCCCAGGTTCAGAAGTCTAATCACTGTAGGGTAGAAACTGTTATTGAATCTTGTAGTCCTGCAGTGGATGTGGTGATATCTTCTCCAAAATGACAGATACTTAAACAGTCCATGCACAGGATGCATGTTGTCTTGTATTATTTCAGTGGCCTTTTGGATGCTTCTTGCAGAATAAAGATGTTGTATTGATGTAAGACTGGAACCAGTTACCGTCTCTGCAACCCTCACCACTCTTTGCAGTGCCTTCCTTTCTGTAACTGTGCAGCTTCCAAACCACACTGTGAAGTTGCAGGTGAGGATGCTCCCTATTGCACCTCTATAGAAGGTGGAGAGAATATGAGGAGGAAGCTTAGCTTTTTTCACCTTTCTTAAAAAGTGGAGCAATTGGTGCACTTTCCTGACTAGTTGGCTGGTATTTCCTGACCATGAGATATCCTCTGATATGTGTACTCCCAGGAATTTCATATTCTTAACCTTCTCCACACTCTCACCTTTGATCCTGAGATCTGGGTGGTTTGTTCTCCTTTTCTTGAAGTTGGTGATAATCTCTTTGGTCTTGCTTACATTCAGGGCACAGTTGTTTCCCTCACACCAACTGATCAGAGATCCTACTTCCTCTCTGTACACCTTTTCATCCTCCTTTGTGATGAGCCCCACGACTTTGGTGTCATCAGCAAACTTGATGATATGGTTGGACTTCTGCATAGCATAGCAGATGCAGGTCAAGATGATGAATAAGAGTAGGCTGGGAACACATCCCTGTGGAACCCCAGTGTTAATCATGACACACGTTGATGTGTTCTTACCCAAGTACACCCTCTGTGGTCTCTCAATCGGGAAGTCCAGGATCCAGTTACAGAGATGTTTACTAATTCCTAAATGTGCCAGTTTTTCTATCAGCTGCATTGTTACCACTGTATTAAATATAGAGCTGAAGTCTATGAACGGCATCCTCACATAGTTGTCTTTGCCCTCTAAGTGCTCAAGAGAGAGGTGTAGTACTAGTGATATGACATCAGCCATGGATCGGTTAGCTCTGTACACAAACTGCAGAGTGTCAAAATCAGGAGGTAGGCATGATGAAAGATGCTTTTTGATCAGCTGCTCAAAACATTTCATAACAGTGGATGTCAGAGCAACTGGTTTTTAGTCATTAGGGCTTGATGGAGTGGTTTTCTTAGGTAGCAGGATGATGTTAGTTTTTCTGTAGCGTGAGGGTATTTTTTGCCATGGCAAGAGAGGTGTTAAATATTTCCTTGATCACTGTGCATAGTTGATCAGCACAGCCTTTTAACATCTTGCCCAGTATGTTGTCTGGGCCAGCAGCCTTCCTGAGGTTCACCTCCTCTGTGCTGAGGCTGAGTACTGCATCCTTCTCATCAGTGGGTAGCTTTAGTGCCAACCTGTTGTTTCTTTCCTCATATCTACCAAAGAAGATATTCAAACTGTCCCAGTATTCAATGCTGTCCCCACACTGTGCTGACCTGATTTTTTAGTCGGTGATCTCTTGTATGCCTTGCCATAGTTTCCTTGCATCCTTCGTGTCTTCAAAGTGGCTCTGCACCTTTTTGCCATATTCACTCTTAGCCTCCTTTATACCCCTCTTCAGATTACCTCTTGCTACACTTAGGGCTGCTTTGTCCTTAGCCCTGTAAGATGTGTTTCTCTCCTTCAGAAGCTCATATACTTTAGGAGTGAGCCATGGCTTCTGGTTATCTCTAATAGTGATACTCTTGGTATTTGTTACCCCCATCAGTGCAGTTTGAAATGTATGCCATCACTACCTCAGTGTACTCATCAATGTTCAGGTGCTGATTCACTATGGCTGCCTCCTTGAACATATCCCTGTTGTTTCTTTCAAAGCAGTCTTGGAGGGCCTCCATAGCCCCTCAGGCTATACCCTGATTTGTTTCTTCTTGGGTGTCTCTCTAACCAGTGAAGGTTTGTAAGCTGGCAATAGCAAGATGGTATAATGGTCAGAGTTTCCCATTTCTGGAAATTGCACCACCTTATAAGCTTTCTTTAAGTTTATATACACTTTGTCCAGGATATTATCACCCCTTGTAGGAGCATCCACATACCGATGGCAGTGTGGGAGTACTTCTTTCAGATCTGATTTATTAAAGTTACCAGCTGCCACGTGTACAAAGTCAGGATATTTGCTCTGCAGCTCACCCATGTGATTGCATAGTTTATTTAGAGCCTCATTGGGATTATCAGTAGGTGGGATATACACCACCATCACACTGACCCCATTCAGCTCCCTGAGCAAGTATAATGGTCTACTTTTAATGGAAAGGAGCTCTAAGTTATCACAGAAGTGTGATAGCATGATTTCACAGTTGCTGCATCGTCTTTTGTTAACATAGATGCAGACTCCACCTCCTCTGGCCTTTCCATGCAGTGTATATTTTCTGTCTGCATGAAACTGTGTAAAATTCTCTAAGTTTACTGCACTATCATTTATCTTATCATGCAGCCATGTCTCAGTAATTAAAAATAAACAAGTATTTCTCACCTTATTCTTGTTGGAGAGTTCCAGTCTCAAGTAGTCCATCTTGCTATCCAGTGATCTCACATTAACTAGTAACTTGATCTGTAACCTCTTTTCCTTGTTCTCTGACATCTCTTTCTCTTTTTCCTTGTCCAGCATATTCCACAAACCTGTTCTACCAGTTTCAGGCACTTTAGAGTGTGAAGAGTTAAAATACACAGCTATTGTAGCTGTGTGCAACTAGTAGGCCCCAGATAATCTGCAGACTTCAAGGCATCCAACAGCAACATGTAGATGTTGACTGTTTAATTTCTAGTTCCATCTGTCGACTGTAAGTTATTGTTCCTTTAACTGGAAGTGCAGAAACTGATTTTTTGAGCTTTTCTGGGCAAAAGAAGACAAAAAATCCCTATCTCTGGAATGAGCCGGCACAGCCGCAGCCAGAGGGTGCCACCATTTTGTTTTTCACTTCAGTGTATGTATATATAATTCTACAAGGTGTAGTTTTCTTTTTGGTATCCACCACATAAATACTTCCTGCTTTGACAAATATTTGATCCAAAATTTTAATTTCATCTTTTTTTTTTTACATAACACTGCAGTCACCAAGCATTGTTCAATCACGCAATTCCATATGATTACATTTCCCCATAACAAATCTTAAATGCTTTTTCTTTTCACCATTTAATCTTCTTCTTCTTTTGGCTTTTCCCGGTCAGGGGTCACCACAGTGGATCATCTGTCCGCTCATGATTGGCAGTGGAATTTTACGGTGTCGAGTTGCCAGCTCGGCACCCAACCTTCCACAGAAGCCACACACATGCACACACTCACACCTAGGGCCAATTTAGAGTGTCCAATCCACCTACTGCATGTCTTTGGAATGTGGAAGGAAACCGGAGCACCTGGAGGAAACTCACGTGACCACAGAGAGGACATGCAGACTCCACACAGAAGGCACCCCAGCCTTTTCACCATTTAATCTAAAGTCCAATAAACATCTAATATCAGCATTAATGCTTTTCTATCATTAATAAAATATTAAGTGTCTTACATCATTTATTACACTAGTCACATTTACAGAAACTAAACATAGATTATTCACTAATTCATTTCCATCCTGCACATTTTTGGTAACATGTTCACAATATTTTCATTTAAATTATTTTCATGCATATTGTTTCCCCGGTGTATCCCTACCTTTTCCTCACAGTCCATCCAGAAGTACACTTTTCTCTTATATTTACAACATTCTGCAACAAAAAGTTTAATAGTATGTCCTTTTAGTCCACATTGGGTGCAACCTTTTTACACATTGCCAGTTAGATGTTCTTCTTCCCCACAAAAACAAGTCTTTGGTTATCTCCAGTATCTAAAGATTCCTCTTGCATTTTCAGTATCAGTAGCACTTGGAATATGCAGTTTTCTTTCTTTCACTTTAATGTCACCAAACATTCCTACAATCCAGTCTGCACATCCCTACCATGTTTAGCTGTTATCAAGTTTGACAGTTTCACATTTCTTTTCAGATATTGCTCCAGTTCATCCTTCTCAACATCAGTTATAAATTTAACATCCAGTTTTTTCTTCAACACCGAATTTTGCACAGAAAAGAAACATTTCTCTGTGGTACATATTGTATGTGCATTGACCTTAAAGAATGAAGACAGTTGACACAGGGTTTGAATCCAGTTTACTGATAATTTTCAAGTTGTGGGTTGGTGTTGTGGGTTGGTATAATGGTTAAGGTGTTATCCTCAAAGACACAAGGTACAGATTGATTCTCACCTTTGGAAGGGAATTTAGCTAGGCTTAAAATTGCCCACAAGGGCAGCTATCCTAGTACTTATCAATGAACCTATGAGCATAGTTATTCCACAGAAACACTTTCACTTTTTTCACACACACCAAAAATCTTTCCATAAATCTTCAAGTCTCAGATCTAATATCACAAAACGTCTCCTTCAATAACAAAATAAATACTCTTACATCCACAGCTTTAACTCCCAAAGGCATGATAATGTTATCCCAAATGTCATCTCTATTCAATGTCTTATTTCATTTTGACTTTATCCTTAGCATGGGTTTTACTTTTCATCTCATCTGAACCTCACCTATCTGCTTCTTTTTTCCACTCTCACAAGTTGCCTCCCTGCTGATGCAGCTGCTTAAGTCTTATTCTGAACTCCTTCTTTGCCTTTTTCACCTTCTCTTGCAATGCAATGCATCATTTTGCATAAACAAACTGCCTCCTCTCTTCTGGTCCCTGTTGTTTAATCATATCTCATAATACTGCATTTAGTAACCCTCTTGACTAAAGTGATGTAATCTCAATTGTTTCATTTTCAGAAGCCCTCTTTCATGCTCATCCTCTTCAAAAATGTTATTGAACAATTAACTTGGAAAACTCTGAAACACCAGTGCACTCTGTCATACCCTTTTGCTAATATCCATCTCCTCACCATTCATCATGCAACTCCTCCCAGTTTCCTCCATGCAAGGAACAGAAGTTTACATGCACACATTACTTCCTCTCACTCACAAAAGAGTAGAGGTGTTTTATTAATATAATACCACTAAACAAGGAAAAACATTTATATATATATATATATATATATATATATATATATATACACACACACAAAGAGAAAGAATATTTAAAAACAAAATAATATATACAAATATCAAAAATATACAAAAATATACACTGTAGTATGAAAACAATACATATTATGTAATCACAATCCCCCACCCCTTTTGCCACAGCCTTCGTCTCAATTTCCCCTAAATTAAGGAGCAATTGCACAACTTATTATGCAAGCACTCATCACAATCCATAATTCATAACATTCATAGTACACTGACTATAATGATGTCATGACCTATGGACATCATGTGGAGATAGAGAATTGCAATAACCATACAGTTTAATATTCATATCCAATACTGTTAACAAAAGATTAAATTGATGCAATATTTGATTCTGGTAAGCAATAACTCTCAGACAAGACAATAAAGGATTCTCAGTTGTCTCTTCCATATATGATACAATCTTTCAGGCTTAGTTTTGTGCTTCATTAATCCTTTAACATGCAATTTTCCTACGAGTAGCCTCCATGAAAAGTCATGGCTTTCAAGAATATTTTTGAACTTAGCTTTTCTAGCTATAAGCTTTCTTCATGGTATCTTACAAAGTGTCCCACAGCTTATCATAATAATGCAGATCCATAATTTGTAAATATTATAGTTTACGATGAACAGGAATGGAGTCAATATTTCATTTCAAAAGAAACATTTTTATGAACATATCCTGCCATCATTATAGAGAGTGGCTCCTTTCTTTTCTCTGAAAAATATCCAGCCAAATTTCATCATATTTATACCATAGCAACATACCAAGAAAATTTGAATCTCTGTGTTTTAGTAATGATAAAATGTAATATAAATGTATAGAGGCCAAAAAAATAGATTTTTAATCCCAACCCACCTTCCTCTTCATCACAATTAATAACATTTATTTTCTTGAGATCCAATTTACTCCCCCTCCAAAAAAAAGGGAAAAGAATATTTCCAACAATTTCTTTTCTTAAGAATAGGAAAAAGGATACACTAAACCCATATTTCCTAACTTACTAAGGGCCATAGGATTTAATACATAACCTTTTTTCTAAATAGCATAGACAATCTCACCCATATCTATAATTTAGCATGCAATTTATTCAAAATAGATGTCTTTGCCTTTCAACAGAGTTAATATCTTCACAGCTAATTCCTAGAATGTTAATAGCGCCAGCATGTTTGAAACCACTTATAAATTATGTGGATTCTCAAACACTACATATTTGTTTTGGTTAAAGTGTTTTCCTGCTGTATGTAATTCGGTTTCTAGTGTGAAATGAATGCAAGCATTTGCTTGACTTAGCAATGATATTAGGATAATCAGTATAAGATAAAAAACAATGGAGCAGATACAACAGGAATAATCTCTAAAGCTGCCTCAGAATACTCCATAAGAATTTATGTCAACAGAGCATTTATTTTATTTTATTTATTGCCTAACTGGACATTCACCAATGGTCCAACCCAAGAAGAAGTATTTACTGCTTTGTAAAACAGAAAAGAATTCCTTACAAACATCATGACTATACAGGAAATCCTAAATGTCTTCATAAATTAGCATATCAAAAGCTTTTTTAATATCACAAGGTATCAAGAGACCCCCATCAGTATTAGAAATGTTGTTGTTGTTGTTGTGTCTTTTGGCTTTTCCCAGTTAAGGGTCGCCACAGCTGAACTCCAGTCCGCTAATGATTGGCAGTAGATTTTTACATGCCGAGTTGCCGGCCCTGATGCACAACCTTCAACGAAGGTACGCCCATTCATGCATGTCTCCACACAGAAGACGCTCTAGCTGAGAATCAAACAGGACAACGTCTTACTGTGAGGTGACAATGCTACCGCAGCACCACTATTGAATCTAGTATTTCCCTCAGAAACAATAACGTGTCTTGAACATTTTTTACATATGCCATAACATACATCCCAGAAACAAAAATGTATGCAATATATCATTATTTTTTATAATTTACAAAACAATTTCTAATCAGTATTTGCTCATGTAATAGGTCTCTAGTTTAAAATATCAGCCTTATTCCCTTTTTTAAATATAAAGCGAATTACTCCTTCACAAATTCTATTATCTAGTTAATTATGCATTTAACACATTTAGAAATAATAATTTTTGATTGTGAGGCATCTAATATAAAAAGTCTTGGGTATACTGTCTGGCAGTGAAGAAGGGTCTTTGGAAACCAGAGAAAAGACTTTATTCAGATCAAAAATAAGACTGTATTCAACTCAAACATTGTAAATACAGGTTGTTGTTGTTGTTTGTCTTTCGGCTTTTCCCGGTTAGGGGTCGCCACAGCGGAACTCTGGTCCACTAATGATTGGCAGTAGATTTTTACGGTGCCAAGTTGCCAGCTCAACACCCAACCTTCAGCGAAGGCAGGTATTACTCTATAATTATCAGTACTTAACATTTTTTCCAATGTCCCATCTCTGCTTTAATGTAGTGACCTCGTATAAAGAAGCTTTTATCGTGCCTTCTTGAGAGGAAACAATATTACCATTCTTATTCTTTAACTGATCTATTATCATAAATCATTGTTAAGCTTTATTTGCATAATAAAGGAGAATCTTGTACCAAAATAATATATTTATCACCCTCATTTTTGTAGTCGATCTAAATTTCCAAACTAAAAAGTATTGTCTACACCCCAATATGATAGAGTATCCTTATCACTTAGAAATCTTTCAAAATTTCTCCATGAAGAGTTATAGTGACATTTTTACAGCTCATAAATCATTCCCAAGATCCAAATACATCATCTCATATCTGTTAAAATCAGACTGACATAAAACCAAAAATAATTCTTTACCATGTCCATCCTCAGAGCAAAACTGCGCAAAAGTCTACTTTTGCACAGAACACAAACATAAAAGTAATCTCACAATAAGTGTCCCATCCAATATGAATAAATGAATGAACATCTGCAACAGAAATGTCCAAAGGCACAATAACATTATCCCAAATAAAGTATCTATCAAGAGGAGTATCAGCCTTTGCCAACATCCATATAACAAACAACTTACTGAAGAATCTTAATGAAGGGCAATGACAGCTGATGGAATTTTAACAACTTGAGACTAGGACTTTGGTGTAACAGCTTCTCATACAGTATCTGTATGCAGTAGTGTAAATAGATCAGGGTGAAAGGGACAAATGCTTCAGGCACAAATTGTTAGGGGGCACGCTCTGCCATCTGATCCATCTTAATCCCTGTCTATGTGTAATACCAGCTTTAAAAAACAGTTTTGCATTTGTGGTCAATCCTGAGTGCTGCAGCACTCTGGGAGGAGGCCCAAACTTTAACAACTGCTTGCAACACTTGTAGCAAGCAGTTTGCTACAGTTTTAAACAAAATGATTTCATTTTTGATTATTATTATTATTATTATTATTATTATTATTATTATTATTACTATAACCTGAGCACTGTAGAATTCCATGCTGGGTATGAACTGCAGCAAGCAGTTTGCTAAAGTTTAAAAAAAAAAGATTTGCATTTTTTTAACAGTACAATCTCGGGAAAGTGGGTTGAAGGCAGAGGGCAGAAAGGAGCCCCAGGTACCTGACTGAAGACTTTTTTTTTACTCTTCCATTGAAGAGCTTAGGTAATGGTTTAACAGCTGTTGGGATGGAGTGCAAGTTCAAAGGACCAAAATAGGGCACTAGCTGAGCCAGCTATGCCTTTATTTGTATGCACCGAGCCAGCCTGCCAAATTTGAATGCCTGATGCTGGATCACCTTTATCCTCTGAAACAGCACTAATCAGGTTAGTGCCATTTAGCGTGAAGTCACAGCTGTCTATAATTTGTCCCTATGAAGCTGCAATATTGTCAGTAGGTCCAGCTTTTTCCAACAAATATTGTAACATAGTATTATTCAAGCAAACATCAATTAATTCAGTAACTCATGTTGAATCTTTTCCAGAAGCCATATCGGTGGAGTCCACCATGATTCTTCAGTCTCTAGTGCAACCACCCTCCAGCCCATCATGCTACTTCCAGGATCAAAGAGTAGGAGATCTTTAGTAACATTTACATTCATTTTATACCATATGAAAACATTAAATCAATTACTTGCACACTCATTTTTTTATATTCATACTTAGAAAATATTTACAAGTTAGCAACACAAAAAACTGAACTAAACAGCTCTACTTCTTTCATTACTTTTTCTTTTGTGTACCACCTGCCCCTACCATTTATCCCACAGCCATCTTCTTATCTTAGCTAATACATCATCCTCTTCTATTTTCTTAGTATATAACAAATCCTCTCATCTTTTCTTCCACAACACCTATATTGTCACAAACGGTACTTTATCCCATTTATCAATATCACATTACGTTATCATATGTCCCATATATCAAATTCATATTTATACATTTAAACCCATCCCATCCATATTCATTTTTAAACTTTTCTCCAAATTCTTTATTTTTTATCTATTTTTTTAATCCAAAAAAAATTCTTGTTGTTTCTTCTAAACTAAAGGCAACATATTTTCATTCCACCATTACCTTATATGTCATACTCCCTTTCACCATTAACTTGTCTAATAACATTCTCCACAAAAATGTCCTCTGCTTTTTAACCCTTTTCAAACCTTTTTCTTTTGTCTATTATTGCATTCCATGTGTATACCAAAAATAATTTTTCTGAAATCAAATTACACCATTTCCTTTTTCCATCAGTCTCACTTAATTTTAACTTCCATAATTGCATTTTATCCTATTCTTTTTCTTCCATCCTGTCCCTCTTTTCTTTCCTTTTTTTTTCTTTTATATATTTTTTAAAATTTTCACATACCATCTTACCTATCATTTCTTTTTGTCTTTCTTTTACCTTTTTCATTATCCAGAATAAATGCATAGATGCTAAAAGGCACACTGTTTTTTTTAATTCAAACCACCTTCTTTTTTATTAGAAATTATCCCTCTTCTCACTGGGTTCAGTGTTGAGCACCAAATGAAGCTAAAAATTCTCTAATAATTATTTTTACTTTTGCCCGGAGACATATATATTCCTCCTAAATATGTTATTTTCCTAATACATAAGTATCAGCATATGTGTCACTTTCTGAAATGATAAGTAAAAAACCTTTCCATCAAACTAAGAATTTTTTTATTCATACCAGTATCTCTTTCTATTGACTTATTACACTTTCATAGTCAGCAAATCATAACTTCCTTTATTGTGAAATATATTCCATTGAAGGTTTTAGCTCACCAAATCCCTTACTCTTAATTTTGTTTACATGCAAACCAGCTTTATTTAACAGCTAGTCAATCCTTACTACAATCTCATTTATCCTTCCCTTGCTTTTTGTTTATTAGAGTTAAATAATCTGCATATATCATGCCTATTTTAATATAATATTTTCTTCTATCTCACATATTGCCTCCCTTATTTCATATATGAATGTCTGTACTACTGCATTCATTACTAATACAAATAAGCACATACTCCTGTTTTGCTCCTCTCTTAATACTTACTTTTCCCATCCTCCCATATATTATAACTTGTACCCACAAATTAAGTTAACATTTCTTTAATACATTCATATTTGTCTTATATGCCATATTGCCTTTAAAATCTGCCACATTGCTTCATGGCTCACTTTATCAAATGCTTTAGCTATGTCACATGCTCTCAGTCTTACTTCTTTATTCTCTTTCAGTATCATCTCTATTACTTCTTTCACTATAATTAACATTTCTTTAATCACTCTTCCTTTTATACCATAAATCCCTTCTCCTACTACCTCATCCAATACTTTCTCCATCTTTTTGTAGTATTTTCATGAACATTTTATAGTCAGCATTTCCTAGAATTAAGGGCCTCCATTTTTTGTATCTTTTATTTCACTCTTTTTCCATATAAATTATATCACTTCACCACATATGTCTTCTTCCATTATACCTTCCTTCACCCATTCATTTAATATTTTTAAAAAGACTTACATTTCATCTTTATTCATTTCTTTATCATCTTCATAACTGATACCATCTAATTCTGGTGCTGATTCATTCTTACCTTCTTTTATCACGTTCTCTATTTTTCTATTGTTAAATCATATTTTAAAAAAAATCCTTATGTTCTTCTTTTTTTTTACTTTCCATTCTTCTTGTTCATCAGTTTGCTAATTTTTATATATTTTCTAACACATTTTTTACCACCTCCAGAATATCTTATTGTCTGCTTTTTATATTTCCTTTGCCCTCTAGGATAGCATCCATGCTTCCTTCTCTCATTTTTACTTCTTTTCGTAAAAAAGGTAAAATTTCCTTTCAGAAAAAAATCTTTTACAATGTAACATAATTTTTACTTGTCTATATTATTTCATACATTTGTTTTTCTACTTACCTTATTTTATTGCTTCCCTTTTTTGTTTCTTTCTCACAATTCCATAAAATATATTTATGTTTCTTCTTATTTCTTTTTTATTCTTCTTTCCACTTCTTAATATATATTTCTTATATTTCTTATGCGCTACCCACCACTGTACTGTGTATATTTTTTATAAAATGGTCTCACTGTCAGATAATCTTTCCAGAGGTGTAGCTAGGGTGGGATGAGAGGGGTAACTGCCCAGGTGATAAGTGTTGGGTGGGGTACAATCATCTGATCCAGATCTCTCTTTAATGCAATACCATTTTTTTTTTAAAGCTGATATTGCTTTTGGAGTCAAACCTGAGTATATCACTGACTGTGTGGTCTAAATAGCTACATTTTAAAAGTGAAAAATAATATTTTTTAACTAAACCTGAGAACTGTGCTGCTCCTTGTAGACAAGGTATAAACTGTAGCAACTGTTTGCCACATTTGTAGCATGATGTTTGCTACAGTTTAATAAAAGAAAATATGTTTTTTAACAAAATGTGTGGAAGGAGAGTTGCGGCCGGGATCCAAAAGGGGTTTTAAATAGCAGGGACAGTGAGTGTCATGCATTTGGCCACTTGGTAAGTGAGCCAGTAGAAGGAACGGTCTTTTTTTTCTTTTTACTGGAAGATCTGAGGGAGGGGTGGCTCTGACTATAATAAGTGATTGCTACAATACAGTGATCAATCAGCTTATTAATACAGTAAAGTGATTTTTGTTCTTTTTTTTTTTTTTTTTGCATGGATCTAACTTTAATAAGTCGAACACTGCAATATAGTGATCAGTTTATTACAATAAAGTATTTCTGGAGTTTTTTTGTTTGTTTGTTTATTTGTTTCCTTCTTCTTCTTCTTTATTGGATAAGTTGGGGTGTGTATAGATGTAGTTCTAATAAGCTGATCACCTGTCACAGTGAAGTCAGTGAAGTGCTTTTTTCTTTTCTTTTTCTTTGTAGAAGAGTTGGGGATATGGATGCAACTGTAACACACTGAAGTGATTTTTTTTTTGCTCTTCACTTGAAGAGCTTGGGGGTACAGCAGTGGTTCATGGCACCTGTACAAGGGGCTGGTTGAGCCAGCTACACTTTTCCATAATATTACTTTCTCTCTCTTATCATTTCTTCCTCCTTTCTAAATTCTGCATTTAATCTCCTTATCCCTTTTCCCTCCTTTATTATTTTGATGCCTTCCCCTATTCTATCCCATAATATTCTGTGATCTGAAAACTCTGCCATCTGTACTCCCCCTCCTATTTCTTTCAAGTCTTTAGAGTAAACTATATAATCAATTTCAGTCTTAAAAATTCCTCTTTTATATATCCATTCTATATTCTTTCCTACTTTTAAATTTTCAAATTTTATTAATTCCCTTAATATTTTAGTATCCTGTGTTATTTTCCCTTTTCTTTCCTCAAGTTACAGTTACAAGCTCTGACCATCACTACTGGCATATTTACTAGCACCTTTATTTATTTCTACAAACAACTGTTTTCTCTCCATCATATTAGTTTATGTATAAATCACTATAAATCTTATCCATTTGTCTCATTCTCATATCACTTATCACTGCCTTTACAAGTACTTCTACTGTCACATCTAAAATTTTGATTTCTTCATTTTTTGTAAGGATTCCTATTCTAGAACTCTGTTCCTACTGACCAAACAATCCCCATACAGCCTATATTCTTTTCCCTTTTTCTTCTTTGTTACATTTAGTATCTAGCATGCAAAAAAACACCCATTTTTATTTATTGATTTTATAGCATTCCACTTCCACCAAACCTCTTATAACATTTACAGTGGTTTTCACATTTAATGCTAGATTTCCTGTGTCATCCTTTTCCTTTTTGTAAGTCTTTTATGCCCAGATTTTCTTTTACTTCTCATAAATCTTCCATCAACTGATTTTTCACTATCTTGCTATTCTCCTGTCTCTATTTCTCCCTCTTCTAAATCTTCACTTTCTAAAATTGCAAATCTCTTCTCTTCATGTACATTAATCATCTCAATTGGAACTGTTATTTCTTCTCCACCTCCCTCTTCATTGTTTAACCTTTCTCCAGTATCCCTTCCCCATACCACCTTCTCTACCACCTTCAACATCTCATGCAGTAATATTTTGCACTGTTTGTCTTTCTTTTGAGCTTTCATCTTCACCTGCTCTTTCCTTTTCTAATGTGGGACAGTCAAACCACACATTTCCAAATTCTTTACATTTTCTAATGTGGGACAGTCAAATCACACATTTCCAAATTCTTTACATTTTCTACAAAAAAGGCATACATTTTTCGAGTATATCCCCACTCTCTGCATTGGCCACATCTTCATTTGTTGTAGTCTTGTACTAAATGATTTTCATTCCCATAGAAATAGCATGCTCTGGGTTGACCCTAGTACCTAACAAATCCTTTCTTACCATTCACAATTATTGTATTTGAAAGATGCTGAATTGTCCATCTTTAACATCCATTGTTACCTGCATTTCCCAACCCCTCGGCCATACATATCTTTCATCACATATTTTTTAACTTCACATACTTTACTGCATAGTGAAAGAAAAAAACAGTTTTAATTCATCCTCCTCCATATCTGAAGACCTAAATTGCAGTTATTTTCTTTTTTAGTTGCAGCCCCGAGCTCTGAAATAAGTAGTCTTTCCATGGTGCTACTGCATTTCTTTTTTTCATTCTCAGTCTTAAATTCTTCATGCAAGTTAAATTTTTCAGATGTTGCTTCATAAAAATGTTCTGCTCCCAAATTAATGAATTATGCCTTTAATGTTAAATCTTAGTGGTAAAATAATACTATCCATAATGTCATACCTGTTCATACTGCCATCACTTTTATGTTTTATTCTTACTACTGGTCTTCTTTGTGGCTGTTAAGAAACTGTCAACAAAGGGTAAATAAATAAATAAACTAGTCTCTCAACTGATTTCTTTTACCCCACGCCTTATCATTTGATCCCTTACCTTCTGTCTGTTTTTTCCTACCCTTGTTTACCTACATCTCTGTCAATTCAAGCCAGTTTTCTTACTTCATACCATTTGCTTCTCGATGTCCTTGCTTTTGCCCAGTGTCGCTAATGTCTTTTTTATAGGTTGCAGCACCTTTGTTTTGGCTTCTCTATGGACATGTACATATTTGTCTTGAACAAGTGCCTTGTATTCCACCTGTATGGTTTGTTATTTTCTCCATGGATAACATAAGATCTAGGTTCAACTGCTTTCCTAACAGGTATTGCTTCAGGCAGCAAATCTTCTCCATGACTGCTGAGTTCTGAACGTGTAACCCTTATGCAGATCAGGTAAGTGCCTGTAGTTTTTTCTCATAAATGTATTTCAGCTTCTTCTGATTGCTTTCCATCATTTCTCTGAATTTGCCTTGATTCACTGTCATCATCAAATAAGTTGATTTCAGTAATTTGTTCTTTAATCTTCTTCATAGATTGGTTAAAGACTAAGATTCTGCCATGGAGTTTTTCTATGTTAGAAAACTGTGAGAATGCCGTGGTGATGCAGCGGTAGCATTGTTGCCTCACAGCAAGAGGTTCTCCCGTTCGATTCTCGGATGGAGTGTGGGGAGTACCTTCTGTGTGGAGTCTGCATGTCCTCCCCATGGTTGGGTGGCGTTCGAAAGACATGCGTAAATGGGCGTGCCTTCGTTGAAGGTTGGACATCGAGCTGGCACATCGGCGTCCATGAAAATCTACTGCCAATCATTAGCAGACCAGAGTTCTGCTGTGGCGACCCCTAACGGGGAAAAGCCAAAAGACAAACAAACAACAAAACAGTGAGACAACAATCTTACTTACTGATAGTGCTTGTTTTAGTCAGATTGCTTTTTGGCCATTACATTGTCGATAATATGGACATGTTGTTGTATATTTTAAACTCGTAGTTTTGCCAAACATTTAAATTCTAGGCAAGAAAAATGACAATGTCAGGTATGCCTTTTCATGAAAATATTGGATTTTATGCACTTAGTAAAATGTCTCTTGAAATATCTTTAATTTGATCACTTCAGGATATATGCACTAACAATACACATAATGTCAAACAGACAGATCCTCTGAAATTAAACAAATGTGCAACCACTCTGTTTAACCAAACAGAGTGATCTTTGTCTCCATAAAGACTATGCTCTCTGCGTCAATCAATATGTCCTTTTTTGAACTGTCATTATGGTATAAATTGCCAACATTTACGGTTTTGCACTGCTTGTTCTGTTTGTGTTTACATTCTAAGCCAGTACATTTTATCTCCAATTCTCTGATTTTTTCATTGCACTTTACTGTTCCACAATGGAACTCAAGTATTCTGACAAGCATATTCTCTCTCGATTGGCAATGTATTATATTCTTGCCAGTTTGGAACATTAAGCCTTGGACACAACTCACCCCGTCCCTATGAAAATTAAGAATAGATTTCTTTTTTGACAGATTATTTTTTAATCTGGCCAATTTCTTGTTGTCATTTTTTTTTTTTTAGAAAGTGCATTCTATATCTGTAACAGCATACTTTTAAAATTGTTTTATTTTTTCCTTCTAAAACTGAAAACTGCATTCAGATACTAGTTTTCCTTTCTGCTGTAGTAAATATAGTCTACCTAATATTTCTGCTATATGTAGTTTATTGCTTTTTATACAATGACTGGTCATTAGCATTCAAAAATGAGCACACTGATTGGCCAGCCTAACCAGCGTGCCCATTGCAAATCTGAGAATATACCAACGGGAAAAGGTCCAGTCACCCCGGACTTTTTCCTGTTAGTTTATCTCGTTTTTTTTTTTTTTTTTTTTTAAATACCAAATACAACTAAAGACATTTTACGTTCTGGAGATGGAACAGACAGAAATAAAAGGATAATCAGGTACGTTCTACAAAACTTAAAGAACTTACCTGATTATCCTTTTATTTTGTCTGTCCCGACTCTCCCTAACATAAAAAGTCTCCCGTGTTCTTCTTTTTTTTTTTTTTTTATTGATTATAACAAAGAAGAAGCAACGGAGATCTTCCTTTCTCTATTGCTACCTCTTCACAGCCCTGATGTAGTGCATAAGTGTGGGAGCACAAGTCCCATACTCATGTGCAGTACATCAGAAAAAGCCCCAGAATACCACATAAATGCAGAAGGGCAGCACGGAGGCATTATACAAAGACATTATTTAAGAAAAGTAAGTATTTTTTTTCTTAAATAATGTCATTGTATAATAGCAATAACCAACTCATTGGTTGTGGTATATTGAAATTTACCCATGGTTGGCTTTATTTAATCACTTGGGCTTCGCCCTCATGATGAAACCATGCCATCCATGGGTAAAGCTTCAATATACCACACTGACATTGTCAGTTATTGCTATAGTATTACATGTTCAGGTGATATTTTTGCAGATTAAGTAACATCCTTTGTGTCTCATGTATAGCTGCTATGCTTTGCAAAGATTTGTGATCTGTTTGTACTCGCATGCCTTTGCCATAAATGGATTCATGTAGTTGCTCACATCCATACACTTTTGCAAATTGTTCTTATTCTATCTGATCATCTCTTTATTATGCATAGCTAAGCATATATTTGCATATCTGAAAAAGGTCTTAACTTGTATGGAAATAGTCTGATTTCCTGTAAGATCATAGCCCCTATACCACTCTGACCTAGATCCACCTCTAATGCAAGTACACCTTGATTACTAAATTACTGAGCATTTCAAAATTCTTATATTTCCATAGCCCCATCCACAAGCTTCATCTTGCCCCAGTAGCTTTCTAACAAGCATATTAAGCTAGAACATATTAAGTACAAACTTGGCAAGATACAGGGTCACTCCCAAAAATCTTTCTAATGCCTACTAGTCTTCTGACTTTAGCATTTGCACTTTTTCTCTGACTTGTGTGACATCTGGCTGCAGTCCCTCTGACATATTTTTTAAAGATGCATAATGTATTTTCTAAAGTCAGTCAACAAGCAGTCTGACAGAAGGAAAAAGATGATTGCCTTCTGCTCTCCAGTAATTGAAAGCCATGGTGGCAGGGCTGGCCTTACGCACAAGTGAACAAGGCGGCTGTCTAGGGTGACCTTCTGCTAGAGGAATATTTCCAACTTCATCTATTTATTTACTTTTCTCATTTATTTACCTTAAGAAACAAAAAAAATTGAAAAGGCACCCCTTAACTGATGGGTGTCCTATAATGGAGATGCTAACTTTCTAGATATTGTTGTGTGATGGAAGGATTAAAAAAGATATGTGAACCAATTCATCAGATGTAGTACACTTGGCCAATCAAGTCACTGAGCTTTTTCACTCCTTGCCATCATACAGTATCTATTGTTGAAAAGTGAAAAGATGAGGAAATTAAGATTGGCTGCTATAGGAGCAGCCAGTGACAGTATGAGCTAAGTTTTTTTTTTTTAGATCCCAGCAGGCAACCAAATAAAAACAGTAGATGCATTTGAGAGCAAACTGTCTAGTACTCTGTTTGTCCTGAACATTTGTCCGATTCCCTAGACTGTCCATTCTGTCTGTCTGATTTTGCAGAATGGTTCTGGAATTACTACATACTGTCCTGCCCACCTATGTTTTTTTTTCTGGTAAATCAGCAATGATTTGAGTCAGTCAGTAATGACAGACATTAGACTTTTATGCTGGGTTTTTTTTTGAGAAAACATATTGATGCATAATTTGTTCTTTTCATTTTTAAATCAGTCAGTCAATAATGTCAGACTTCCGAGTTTTGTACTACTTACTGTTCAGAAAATGCCCTTGATGCAAAAACAAAGTCTTGTTCTATTAATTTTTTAATGGAATTAGAATAATGGTTAAATAGGATCATAGGATCATAGGAAGTTATTAGGCTATTGGCCCTGAGGTCCTTACAAGCCTAGCCAAGAATTTAGCCCATGTTCCAACAAGTCAGCACTTGATGCCCCTGTCCAGCAGGGACACAGATGGAATCCTAGAGGTGTATTTTCTGTTCCCCATCCAGTTATCCAGGTTGTGCTTAAAAAGGGTTAATGATATATTCTGCTTGAAGTGAAGAGGGAGTCTATTCCAGAGAAGGAGGGTCTCTGGGACACAAATCTGTCCTGCCAACAAGTCCTGTTGATGCCACAGACCAGGTTGAGGTCACACATGCAGGTTACTGGAGTGGAGCTTGACTTGAAGATATGCAGCAGTCCCATCAAGGTGGGGTCTGAGATTGCTTTGTATGTCAGACAGAGGTCACCTCTGAGGAGTCTGTATGAGACTGAGTAGAGGAACAGGGCCTTTAGCCTATCTTTGTAGGATAGATGTTTGAGGGCCTGGATTCTCCTGGTGAGGAACCTCTGTGATCTCTCCGGCTGCTGCATGTGCATTGTGAGGTACATGCCAAAAGGGGTATTATACTCAATAATGGGTCTTATAAGAGAAGAATACAGGGATGTTATGACCTCCTTGTCCCTGGATGAGATACCTTTACTAATGAGGTGGGCCATGTAGAAAGCTTTCTGTACAATGGAGGCAATATGGTGGTCAAAGGCCAGTTTGCTATCAATCTGGGTACCCAAGTCCCTCACACAATCGCCTGATTAGGACCTTGTTATTAATGTGATAATTTGTGGGGATGTCACACTCTCCAAAGGGGATGATGGTGCATTTTTTGGCATTCAGTTTGAGGCCATGTTTCTGGCACCAGTCATTTGTTTGGGTGAGACCCCTCTTGGAGGATGTCCATATCACTAGGGGAATTGATGACAGTGCCTAGCTTGCAGTCATCTACAAACTTGGAAAGCCATAACCAACTGGTTTTGGCCTGCATCCCAGAAAAGTATATCCCAAACAACAGAGGTCCCAAGACTGATCCCGGGGTACACTGCTTGTTACGGTTCCACTGCTTGAGGTGGCTTCCTCTATTTTGACTAGGTGGGATCTATCAGTGAGCCAATTTGCTACCCATCTGGTAACATACAGATTGATACCTAGCTGAGAGAGTTTATCTATTATGCCTGAATGGGGAATAGTATCAAAGGCATTTTTCCCTTGTCCATGTCTTTGGTGACTGTCTCAAAGATGTCGACCAAATTTAACAGGCATGACCTCCCCTTGATGAAACCAAACTGTATGGAATCAAGAGTTTAGAGGTTGCCAATGTGTTTGTTAATGAGTTCCATGATAATCTGCTCCATGGCTTTGCAGATCAGGCTAGTTAGGCTGATGGGTCTATAGGTTCATAGGTGTGTACTAGGCTAATGGCCCCAAAGCCTTTACAAGTCTAGCCCATAGTACTGCTCTGGCATCATGCTGCCCAACGTTAGTTTCTAGTGCCTCTATCAAGCAGAGCCACTGAGGTGATCCCCGGACTGAATTTTCTATTTCCCATTCATTCGTCAAGATTCCTCTTGAAGAGAGTCAGTGAGGTGCTCTGCTTGACATATATTGGAAGTCTATTCCAGAGCATGGGCAGTCTCTGGGTTATGAACCTGTCCCTCCAGCATGTTCTGTTGATTGAGGTAATGAGTCTGAGGTCTCTAGAGCGTGTGGTGCAGAGGGATTGGGATTTTTTTAGATGTAGCATATTTAACAGGGTTAGATCAGACATGGCTTTGTAATTCAAGCAAGGCGATATGAGACAGAGAATAGCTGGAGTTTTTTGAGTCTATCCATATAGGACATGTGTTTAAGACCCAGAATCCTTTTTGTGAGGTATTTTTGTGGTCTCTCCAGTTGCTGCAGGTGTCCGGTGAGGTACATGCATTGTGCTCAATGATTGGTCTTAGGATGGAGGAGTAGAGAGCGATGATGACCTCCTTCTTCCTGAATGTGAAACTCTTAGTAATGAGATGTTCCACACAGAAGGACTTTCTGACCACAATGGCTATGTGAGAGGTTGCTATCAACCTGTGTTCACAGATCTCTTATAATACCTTCAGTATTCAGTGGACTGCCATTGAAGTGGTAATTCATGGGAACCAAGTTTTTGCCAAAGGAGATGACAATGCATTTTTTGGCATTGAGTTTAAGGCCATGGTTTTGACACCAATCATTGATCTCGGTGAGGCCTTTCTGTAAGATGTCTACATCACTTGGGGAGTTAATAATGGCTCCCAGTTTCCTGGGTCAGCAGGCACTCCACCTTTGTGCAAAGGAATGACAGTGGCTGCCCTCCACTCGGCTGGAACAAAGCCAGTAGTCAGACTTTGGTTGAACAGAGTGCCTAATGGTGCTGCAAGTTCCTGCCAGAGTTCATGTAGGATGCAGCCTAGGATGTTATTGGGTCCCATGGAGGCTGTCTTTTTTGTCTTTGCGAGGGCAGTGATGACTTGCTCTCTAGAGATAAGGGGATGGGGGGCAGATGCTGGGGATGTCCTGATTTACTGATGGGGAGATAGAGGGGTGAAGTTTTCATTGAACCTGTCTGCCAGCAGGCTGGCTATATCTGTAGCTTTTGTGTATGTGGTGTCCTTGACCACCAGTTCTGAGTAGATCTGAGTGCTTCCTTTGAGATTGCGGACAAATGTGAAGAAGGCCTTATGACTGTCTTTAGTAGATGTGACTAGTTTGGACTCGAAGTTTGCTTTGGAGGATTTCACTAGTGCTCTTATTTGCTTGTTCAGGCTAAGGAAAGATTGCTTCCAATTAAGCGCCTGGTCCTTCTTGGTCCTGGACAGCAATGATTTCTTTTTATTATAGTTTATTTATTGCAAATGTCCACCAGACAGATTTACTCTTCCTTGAGGAGAACGATTTTGTCATGTCGGGTATTCCTGATTCCATGCAGCTATATAAATGCTTGTATAGTACTTTGGTGTAGGTTTGGACATATGTGCCAGTTCCTATGGAGGGGGAGGGGGCTGTGAAGCTGTTAATACCTTCCATCAGAAGGTTGTAATCAGCTTTGGAGAAGTTTTTTTTATTTGACCCTAGCTGGGGGGAGGAGCAATGGTGACTTCGAAAGTGACCACTTTGTGGTCAGATCTTACCAGGGAGGATGACACTGTAGGGATGCTGCAGTTGTTACTCATGTTCTTTAATACCAATTCCAAGATATTTTCACCTCTTGTGGGAGGTGTTGACCAGCCGGTCCAAAGCATTTGCATTGATGAAATCAAGGAATCTCTGGTCATTTGTGTTTTGGCATGAGTAGTCCTTCCAATCTCTGGCAAAGCATCATAGTTTGTCAAGCATGTCTTCCTAGGCTGTCAGGTACTGGATCCCATTGGAATGATACCAAAAACAAAGTCAATTGTTAAAGTCAATAATTTTCTGTTTGTATTGAGGCATCATGTTGGGTGATGGTAGAATGCTGCTTAAAGCTAGTAAAATACCTGGCTGGGACACGTATTCAGTGAGCTCGATCATGTGTCTCTTCATATAGTCCAGGGAGGTATATCTCAAGTCATTCATGCTAATGTAGACTATGACAGAGTCATAACAGTACCTGTTGTTGAGAGACTTGTGTGCATGAGTGATATGGCAGATTTTGGCACCTGACAAACAACTAACCGTGACTTTCTCCTTATCCAGCCTGGTGAGGGGCACATCTGTGTGTCTCACAATGGAGTCTCATATGACTAATATGTTGGGTTTATGGTTAGGCCTTAGTGCCTGTCAGACACAGGTGTGTGGACTATGTGTGGTGCGTGGTTTGGTGGGCAGTGGAGTTCGTGTGAGTTTTTGCCTTGGAGGTCTCTTTTGTTTGGGTATGTTTTTGCTGGGGACCTCTGCATATGTGGGTGTGTGTGTTGTATAGATGGGGTAGTGTTTGAGGTGCAGTGATTGAGTTGACAGCCTTCTCAGTGTCAGATATACTGGCTTGTGAGGGAGACAGCACAAACTCTATGTTCTTAATGTAATTGCATCTCTCACAAATTGTGTTCTTAAGTGGCAGTAGTAGATGGTTGTCCATGTACTTGAGGCAGTTGCTACACTGTCTCAGGATGCCCATATCAACCAGACTGGCAGGAGAAAGTGTAGGAAATTGTCCATCTATATTTGTCAGAATCTGAGGGAGAGAGGCCACAGATAGCTAAGAGGGTAAATGGTGGAACATCTAAGAGTAGTACTACTAGGTGATCACTCAAGTGCTACTAAGGAAAAGTTTGTAGCTGGAATACTTCACAAAGAGTTAAAAACAGTGCAGCTGTGGTGCGTGACATGCAAACAAGCCCAAACCAGCTCAAACATGGGGTTTAAATACCACAAAAAATAAAAGATTCTAGTAACACAGAAATCCAGCCAATCCTGCTAGTCCCTGCTTTCTTTACCAATCAGCTTGTGCCGGACAAGGTCCAGATAGCACTGCTACTCTCACTAGCAGAGGAGATAGGCTACTACCAACACAAGATGACTGCCAGAAACACAGAAGGCAAACACATGATGGCTGCCAGAAACACAGAAGGCAAAAAAAAATAGCTCTGGATGCAGCAAACCTGTATCCAGACTATGCTACTCAATTTAAGGGCTAAGAACACAGTAAAACTCACAAAGAAGTACAGATTCACCACTTACAGATAAAAATAAAACTTACAGTATGAAAAAAATACAGTTAAACAATAATGAAATGCAGTAAAATGCAGTTAAACAGTAATGAATTGCAGTAAATAGCAATGAAATACAGTTAATCGGTAAATTGCTTTAAAACAATGCAAATGTGATAAATTAGCTCACAATCACAACAGTAAAACAGCTCAAATAAAGCAGTAATTCAGTAGAATACTCTCATCAATTTAATAAGGGTACCAACAAGCAGTAACAAATGCGTCAAACTAAATGCAGTTGAACACCTAAGCACGAGCAGCAAAATGAAGAGGCACGCTATTTTTTTAAGTAGAAGGTGAGGAGAGAGAAGATAATTCAAGGTTAAGAAGCTAAAGGTGTGGGCCTTCACAACTGATCTCACTGTACAATGAGCTGATGTAATGGGACTGGGAGGAGTGTCCAATATCAAATTTATAGTAGAAGCGGGCAACTCAAAAGCCACCAAGCTTTAAGACCACAACAGTTGGGCAGATGGGTAAGGATACAATATCAGAAAAGAGGTAAGGATTGAATTCACTAAGGCTAAAAAAAGTTGCACAGTTTAAACAGATATGCAACAAATATTGTTATAGTTAATCAGAAGTACAGAAAACAGTTGAAAATAAGCACTTATCTTTTGTAGTCTCACAGCAGTTTTTGTAAAACAGCAGAGCAAGGGCAGAAGGCCTAACTCACTGCAGCTTTGAGCAAATGAACACATGGTGGAAATTGAAAAAGGGTGATTGTGAGGTGGAGTTCAGAAAAGAGTTAAGACAGGCACTGGGTGGCAGTGAAGAGTTACCGAACAGCTGGGTAACTACAGCAGAGCTAGTAAGAGAGACTGCTATAAAGGTGCTTGATGTGACATCTGGACAGAGGAAGGAGGACAAGGAGACCTGGTGGTGTAATGAGGAAGGACAGGAAAGTATACAGAGAAAGAGGTTGGCGAAGGAAAAGTCGGATTGTCAGAGAGATGAAGAAAGTAGACACAAGTATAAGGAGATGAGGTGCATGGCAAAGAGAGAGGTGGCGAAGGCTAACGGTAAGGCATATGAAGAGATGTATGAAAGGTTGGACACTAAGGAGGGAGAAAAGAACATGTACCAATTGGCTAGACAGAGGGACCAAACTAGGAAAGATGTGCAGCAGGTAAGGGTGAGAAAGGATAATGAGGGAAACATACTCACAAGTGAGGAGAGTGTGTTGAACAGATGTAAAGGGTATTTTGAGGGGCTGATGAATGAAGAGAATGAGAGAGAGAGAGAGAGAGAGACGGTTGGATGATGTGGGGATAGTGAATCAGGAAGTGCAATGGATTAGCAAGGAGGAAGTAAGGATAGTTATAAAGAGGATGAAGAATGGACAGGCTATTGGTCCAGATGACATACCTGTGGAAGCTTGGAGGTGTTTAGGAGAAACGGCAGTGGAATTTTTAACCAGATTGTTTAATGAAATCTTGGAAAGTGAGAGGATGCCTGAGGAGTGGAGAAAAAGTGTTTTGGTACAGATTTTTAAGAATAAGGGTGATGTGCAGAGCTGTAGTAACTACAGAGGGATAAAATTGATCAGTCACAATATGAAATTATGGAAAAGAGTAGTAGAAGCTAGGTTAAGAAGGGAGATGATGATTAGTGATCAGCAGTATGGTTTTATGCCAGGAAAGAGCACTACAGATGTGATGTTTTCTCTGAGATTGTTGATGGAGAAGTACAGAGAAGGTCAGAAGGAACTGCATTGTGTCTTTGTGAATTTAGAGAAAATATATGACAGGGTGCCTAGAGAGGAGGTGTGGTATTGTATGAGGAAGTTGGGAGTGGCAGAGAAGTATGTAAGAGTGGTACAGGATATATACAAGGGTAGTGTGACAGCGGTGAGATCTACAGTGGGAGTGACAGATGCATTTAATGTAGAGGTGGGATTACATCAAGGATCAGCTCTGAGCCCTTTCTTATTTGCAGTGGTGATGGACAGGTTGACAGACGAGATCAGACAGGAGTCCTTATGGACTATGTTTGCAGATGACATTGTGATATGTAGTGAGAGTAGGGAACAGGTTGAGGAGACCCTGGAGAGGTGGAGATACACTCTAGAGAGGAGAGGAATGAAGGTCAGCAGGACTAAGACAATATATGTGTTTGAATAAGAGGGAGGATAGAGGAATGGTGAGGATGCATGGAGTAGAGCTGGCGAAGGTGGATGAGTTTAAATACTTGTGATCAACAGTTCAGAGTAATGGTGAGTGTGGAAGAGAGGAGAAGAAGAGAGTACAGGCAGGGTGGAGTGGGTGGAGAAGAGTGTCAGAAGTAATTTGTGACAGACTAGTACCAGTAAGGGTGAAAGGGAAGGTCTACAAGAGGGTAGTGAGACCAGCTATGTTATATGGGTTGGAGACATTGGCATTGACACAAAGGCAGGAGTCAGAGCTGGATGTGACAGAGTTAAAGATGTTAAGATTTGCACTGGGTGTGATGAGGGTAGACAGAATTAGGAATAAGTATATTAGAGGGTCAACCCAGGTTGGACTGTTTGGAGACAAAGCCAGAGAGGCAAGATTGCATTGGTTTGGACATGTGCTGAGGAGGGATGCTGGGTATATTGGGAAAAGGATGCTAAAGATGAAGCTGCCAGGTAAGAGGAAAAGAGGAAGGCCTAAGATAAGGTTTATGGATGTGGTGAGAGAGGACATGCAGGTGGTTGGTGTGACAGAGCAAGATGCAGAGGACAGGAAGAAATGGAAACAGATTATCCACTGTGGCGACCCCTAATGGGAACAGCCGAAAGAAAAAGAAGATATAAGGCAGAGAAACGGGAACCAGCCAAATCATCCTATCAAAAATCAAAACCCTGTAGTAGTAACTCTAGCCAGATCAGACCAGACTGAAACCTCTCCCACAAAGAAACAGCAAGGCCACTCTAGACAAAAGATTAACTGTTCCACAAGTTCCAAGGGTCACAAACAATACTAGAGTCAGCTCTATGCTAGTGTCTTTCAAGTGCAGCAACAAGTAAAATGAACAGAACATACAGAGGAACAAAAAGGAGACAAAGATCAGAACAGAGGTAAGGACTGACATCACTAAACCTAAAAAAACAAACCAAAGAAGGACCAGGAGCAGGCTGCAGATTCCAGTTTCAAAGTAGTTTATTCCAGAACAGATGACATCCAAACACAAAACAACACTAGCGCTTTCATAGGTGTGTACCCCATTTCGTCAGGTATAACAATGTTTCATTTAAGCATCATTTTATACTCTAGAAGTGCTGCAAAACAGCCAGTGACTGAAGGTTTAACTATGTGTGGATGGTGTAATTATTGTAGTTACTTGAACACTAGTACAAAATTTATGCATCCAGATGAAAAAAGGGGATACACTTTTAAGATTTCTGCTACATGTAATACTAAACATGTGGTATATGTTGCACATTGTATGAAATGTTTTAAATTCTATGTTGGGAAAACTGATAGGGCACTTAAAGATCGAATTAGAGAACATTTATATCATATTAATAGAAGGGATAAAGTTAGTGTACTTCCTAAGCATGTCAGTAACGATGATGGACATATGTTTAAATTTATTGTGATAGGAAGGGTTAATGAGAATATCAGAGGTGGTGATGTCTGCAATAAAACTGAGGCCTTAGAAGCCAAATGGATTGTTAGACTGAAAGCAGACTGTGGGCATCGTTTAAATGACCATGTACCTCTGAAGCCTATTGTAAAGAAGAGACCACTCTTTTGATGAAAAAGTTTTTCATATGTGTTTACATTTTAAGTATTTGTTTTTAATATATGCATTTTTAATATATATATATAATTTTAACACTTTTAATAAAGTCTCATGTGCATTTTCAATACATTATTATGTATGCTTTTATATTTGTACCACTTTTTTAAGGAAATGTGTTTATGTGGCTTTAATTAAAAATATCATGTGACCAGTCACTGGCTGTTTTGCAGCACTTCTAGAGTATAAAATGATGCTTAAATGAAACATTGTTACACCGGACAAAGTGGGGTACACACCTATGAAAGCGCTAGTGTTGTTTTGTGTTTGGATGTTGTCTGTTCTGGAATAAACTACTTTGAAACTGGAATCTGCAGCCTGCTCCTGGTCCTTCTTTGGTTTGTTCAGATTTGGACTATATTTGTTTTTTGGGCCTGGAGACTTGCATTTGGTGGTAGCTATTTTTCTGATTCTCTTTGTTTTAATTCTTGTTACCACCTTTGCCTGGATTATGGCTGATGAAATAGAATTTATTGGGCTTGAACAAGGAAATTAACTTCTTACCAAAGGTACTTCTGTTAATGTTGAGAGACTGCTTAAAGTTATAGAAAGTACTGAAAATCCACTGTTCAACTGTTCTTACGACAACACAGATAATGAAGTTTGTGGTGTTGACATTGTTTTATTGAAGAACAAGTTGCATACTACTGAAAATTAACTTTTTAAACTGAAAAGGAACCTCTATGAAAAATTCCATATGGAACTTTGTATTAAAGAAGGCATAGTTCCAAGAGGGCTCCGTGTATTGAAAATGCCTTCTCATATAAACTGTGACCCTGATTTACTGACAGAATGGCAGAAAGTCAATCTTAACACCAGTATTTGTTTTATGAATTTGTTAGTTGCAACAGCTGAAAAAGAAATAAAGTCCCTCACTGCTTCTATCAAAGTTAAATATGATGATTTACTTAAATCTTCTGGGACTGCTATTTTAGACAATTACTTTGTAGAGACACTAGATTCTGTCTCTGCTTATGAACGTAAATTAAGTAAGATAAAAATGAAAAGGTTGAGAGAGACCGTAACGATTTTTCACATGGCAACGTGTTCTCTTGGCCTAGGTTTACTGGTACTGACACTGCTGCAGTTAGTATGCCTGTACATACTGAATTAAAGACAGAAAGACAAGCACTCTCAGTCAATGAGAGACTGTCACAACAGAACACAGTTGAAGGAGAATGTGAAGTGCATTCAACTTTATTGCAGAACTCTGAGAGTGATTCCACGTCCATTGAGGTATCGAATGTTGAGTCTAAGGAGAACAATGAAGGATTCAATGGAACTGGGGCCAGAAGAAAAGCATTTCTGGTTTCAGCACATGTGCATCGTCCAGCAGCAGTGGAAGAAATAGTAAATGAAGAATGTACTGCTTCCAGCATTCGCCCTTTAGTCCAACAGAAACTTTGTTTTCCTCTACCTGTAAGAGAGATGGACTTCAAAACCAGGGACAGAAGCAGAAATCGCCAGAAGAGGAAACATGAGGGACAGACTGCGGGCCCGGGCAGCCTCAAGAAAGCCTTTTTTCACAAGAAGGCATAGTTTTGAACTTATCTCACAGCACTCTTTCATCAGAAGAAATGAGTATCTTGCAAAAAGGACTTTCGTTCATACCAAGTAGGTACTCTGACATTACTGAAGTTATTTTTGATATAAAAAAGTTTTGTAGAGGGGGTTCAAGATGGCTGCCAAGCATTAAACACATATTTTCTGCTGCTCCTGTTCCAGCTAAGTTTATCCACTCAAAATAACCTGCATCTGGCTTTAAAAGTCAAAAGAAAGGAGTATTTCTGTTAAAATACGTTGAAAGGATTGGATCTATAGTGGCATTTTGGATAAAAAAGCTAATTTTAAACCTTACTTTCTTCTAAGTATTTACCTGAACTCAATCTGGGGAAGGCCAAGGCCACATGGGAATATCCTTCTCTGCATATAACAGTATTTCAAATAAGAGATGGCTACTAAGCAAGAAACCATGGATTCTACGACTACAAAAACTAAACTTTCCTCAATAACTACCCCTGAGAAGGATGTAATATCCAAAAGACAAAAAATAAATAAATCAACGCAAGAGCTGAACAAAGGGCCTACTAAAACCAAAGCTGAATCTGCACTTACACTTGAAGATATTAAGTCAGCATTACAACCATTGCAAGATGAGTTCAAGTTATTTTCAGATAAGCTAAATTCCTTCGGTTCAATCCTGGATCAAATTATAACAAGAATAAACACAATAGAAAATAAAACTGAGGAGAACTTGAAGCAGATACAGGATTTACAAGCTAAGGTAAATGCAAATGAAAAAATAATCAATGACTTACAAGAAAAAGTAACTGACTTAGAAGCTCGAAGTAGGAGAAATAATATCTTAATACGTGGCATTCCGGAAAAGTTTGATCAACCCCAACTACCTGTAATATTAACAGAGATCTTTGAACTTGTAACTGACGATAAATCTCTTGAAAAATAAATTACTGTGGAAAGAGTTCATAGAGCGCTACGGAAAACTCAAAATGAAGCTAACCCCAGACAGATCTGTGCAAAATTACTTAATGCTGCACATGTTAATTTACTGCTTATGGCTGCAAAGAAGAAAAAAAACATCTCATGGAGAGGCTACAGAATCTCATTATCACAAGACTTACCTCAGCCGATTAAAGTACAGAGACAAGCTCTAGCCCCTTTCTGTGCTTTGCTAATAAAAAAAAATATTTGCTTCCAAATGAAATACCTAGCCACTCTTTTCTTTAACTATAAAGACCAAAAGCACTCTATACAGTCTGTGGAGGAGGCAAAGAAAACATTCATGCAAGTTTTCAAGGAAGTACCAGTTATTTAAAACTTATAGCACAGCTTTTTAAAATAAAATAAATAAAAATGTACTGCTTTAAAAAAATGCAGCTTCTCTCTGAAGGTATGTCTGGAAACACTAACAGAAGCTGGAAACACTATCAGAAGAAATTACTTCCTACAGAAATAGTACTTTTTACTTTCTCAGATCTGTAAACAAAGAAAGGAAGCTAACTGAGCTAAACATACCTGCTTTAATGTCCTGTTGGTTTTTCTGTCACTCTCTAGACATGCTGGAAATATTCCAGTAGTTTTTTTATGGTTTTATCGTTTTTTTTTTTTTTTTTCGAATTTATTTTCTTCTGCTTTTGATAACTCCATTTTCTGGGACTTACATTGCTTTCTGAGGCCTGTGGAGGCCTACATAACAGCTCTACAAGGGTTTCTTTAGTCTGATGGGCCGTTTTTACACTCCATAACCCAGAATTCAATGAAAATGTTGTCCGATGACGTCACGAGGTCAAAGAGCATGGGAAAAGTAGAAAAGAAGTAAAGCATTACTGGGAACGCTAAAATCGCGAAATACATCATATTTATGAAGAAATAGACTGTATTTTTACAGTTTGGGTTCTGTGTGATGCTGAAAATGTAAAAACATTGAAGGATTTAGTTCAGGGTAATGTTAGTAACATTATTATTTAATTTAAAAAGCATTATGTCAGTGCGTGCTATATTTAGTTAAGGAATGTTAAATATATGTCTCTAGTTTATTCTAATGCCTGTCAAATATTAATTGATTAGTATTTAGTTTAATATTGTAGTATTAGATAAATTGCTAATATGATAACTAAGTATTAATTTAATTGTGTCTAAAATCTAATGCTGCAGCTAAATAAGTGATCTGTATCTTATAGGGGTGAAGTGTTTAGTTATGTGTTCTATAAGCTTTATAAGTCTCAGGTATTTGCAAATGATATCCAAAGCTCAGCTGATTACTTTGTTTGGGTCTATAAATGGTCTTTCTGTTTATTGAAGATGTGTGTTTATTTTGGGTGCGTGATTTGGATTTTCAATAATAGATTTTAAAATAATATTTATAGATATGCCATTACCCTCAGAATGCCAGCTATAGTTACACTTGCCTGCTTGCTGTCTGTGATAAGATATAATATTATTTATTTATAGGGAGTTAGATCTAAACTAATATGTACAATCATAATATTATATACCAATCCAACCTTATACACCTGTAAGCATAACTAATTCCATTTTATGATCTGCTAAAATGATATATATGTCTTTTAGAAATTATGATTCTTATACTCTTTTATTAACTATTCTAAGCATCTTTTTGCCTTTAAATGTAAATTTTAGATTTATATGTTAGTATTAAATAGTTTTTGGAGTAGCATGAGGGTGTAGTTGTGAATGCTGGGTGACACTTGGACTATCACAGTTAGTATTTATGTCTCCCTGTTGCATACCTGTAGCAGTTATTTTATACAAAAATGTTTAACAACAGTATATTTGTATCTTTTGCATTTGCAAATAAAATCATATCAGGGAGATGGGTGGTTAGGCACGGGTTGTAAGGTTAGGAGCATGGATGTCATAACACCAGTTTTGAGTACAGTTTATTTTTTATGTGTTAGAAAAGGACCTATCATTATATGGACCATTCCTAGTGAAAGTATCTCTTTTGACCTTATTTTGTTTTTATTGTTATTTTTTGAACTTATAGTTAGAGGATTAGAGTGAATTCTTGGAATGTAAATGGTCTTCAGGACATTAAAAAAAAAAGTTAGTTATGCACCTGATTTATCAAGACCAATCAAACATTATTTTTTTACAAGAGACTCATATGACAAATGACCAATGGGACAATATTAAAAAAAGAAATTGTATTAGACAGATTACATCAGCAGGGAGCAGCCTTGCATCAAAAGGTACAGCTATTTTAATTAAAAAGTCCTTCCCTGGAGAAGTGCTTGATACTAAATTTGATTTGAATGGAAGATGGTGTTTATTCACTTGCTCATACCCAAAAGTTAAGTCCCCGATTTTGTTTTTGAATGTGTATAATCCATGTTCAAACCAGCATTTGTTCATCCAGGAAATACATAATCTGCTACTTCCATACCATGATCATTTCTTCATTATTGGTGGTGACTGGAATGCTCTTATTGATCCATCAAATGATAGCTCGAATAAGAACAGAAAACAGCCCACCCAAATAACTGCTTCTATTCAAGATTTGATGAATAGTTTTAATTTAGTTGACCCTTTTTTAATATCTGAGACTGACAGGGAGTCTAATAAATTCACTTTCTATTTGGCCTCACATAAGGTTTGGTCTAGGATTGATTACTACCTGATCTCAGATGCTTTCTCGACTAAAATTGCTAATTTTGCCCATGAGGCCAGATTTATATCTGATTATTCGAATATATCACTTGGCATTAACCCTTACCAAAAATGGAATTATGACAGTAAGATTTTCACTTGGTCACTAAATAGTAACATTCTCAAAAAAATGACATTTTGCAGGAGGTCCATGAATATATAAAACACTTAGAAGCTGAATCATTGCTTTCCAATATCCCTTTAGATATACAATAGGCAGTGGCTAAAACTGTCATTAGAGGAATACTTATTCAAAAAGCATCCTACTATAAAAAGAAAGAGAGTCTGTACATTAATAACCTCAGAAAGAGTTCAAAAAGATTTTTCCCCTGATTTGGAAATTAAACTACACGGAATTCAGAAGGAAATATATTCCTTCCACCAACAAAACTACTCTTTGACTAAATTAAAGCTTCTACATAGATACTCGGAATGAGCTCAAACTCCATCCAAAATTCTAGCAAGACTAATAAATATCAAAGGAGGACCAAACTATATAAAGGACATAAAGTATAAAGGGAAAATCCTGTATAGAAATAGTGACATTGTAAATTTATTTGTAGATATTTACACGGAAATCTACAATCCTAAAACTCAATTCCAAAAAGAACAGTACATAGACTTTCTCAGTAAGCTTAAGGTCCCAAAACTATCTTCCACACAAATTAACCAGTTAAACGCCCCTATAACACTAAATGAAATAACTGCAGCTATTAAAATACTGAAACCTAATAAGGCGCCAGGCCCTGATGGATTTACAGGTGAATTTTACAAAACTTTCTGCAGTAATCTTACAAAAATCCTACTTAACATGTATAATCATATCATATCAGAAGGGATTATGGACAAGTATATGAATAATTCCAAAACTATTTTCATTCCGAAACCGAACTCTGACAAATCAAACCCTCGTAACTATAGATCAATTGCCCTTATAAATGTAGACATGAAAATTTTAGCTTCCATTTTTGCAAATAGAATTCAAAAAGTGATGGCATCAATTATTTCTCCAGAGCAAATGGGTTTTATAAAACAAAGACAACTTTGTGATAATACTCTCACTTTGCATACATTATTAATGTTCCTTGAAAAGGATAATCATCCAAGATACACTTTAACATTAGATGCAAATAAGGCCTTTGTTAATGTGGATCTGAACTTCTTATATGCAACAATAGAATAGTTTAATTTCCCGGATATGGTCATTGATACTATTAGGATGATGTATAAAAATGCCTCTACTTCCCTTTATATAAATAAAACATTATCAAATCCTATTAAAATTACAAATGGCACCAGACAGGGGTGTCCACTATCACCCTATCTTTTTAACTTGTATCTTGAACCTTTTCTTATCTGGATCAAACAGATGACCTATCATTGTATCCCAAAAATCTATAACATCGAAATAAAGTACTCGGCGTTTGCGGATGACCTTAACATTTACTTTGAGCTTCCTAACACAGACCTCCAGAAAATTCAAAACTCTACTGATCTCTATTCTAAAGTTGCTAACTATAAACTTAACCCCACCAAATCAGCCTTTTTTCCTTTGAATCCTAAGAAGCATTTAGAATAATACTTCCCCCTTTCTGACATACCTCTTAAATATTCAATAAAGTATTTAGGTATAAATGTCATGCACTCTCATCAAGAACTTATGAAAACTAATTTTTATAAAGTTTGGGATCAAATAAACAATGATCTAACCAGTTGGAAAAATATTAACCTTTCACTGTTATCAAAATCTGCTATTATAAAGATGAATATTTTACCTAGAATTATTTTCCATCTAAACTCTGTTTTTCTTAATATTCCAAAAAACTTATTTCGTAAAATGGAGACCACAATTTCTAAATTCTTATGGTTCCCTAAATCAACCAGAATATCATATAGGAAATTAACTATCCCAAAAGCTAAGGGTGGATTAAGTCTTTCAGATTTCAGTCTGTATTATCAAATAATTACCACAAGTCGTTTAATAAAAATAGCCAGTTATTATCCGTATGACGAATCTTGGTCTCCAATACGGGTCAAGATCTGGTATAACTATATACGTTCATTCAAAATTAATCCTCAGTCTATCCCCTTTCTCACACCTGTTGGTGAATTAAACATTAAGTTTTTGCCTCTTCTAAAAAACAAAATTCTTATTTTTAATGATCTGATGAAATCCCTTAATTTGGAAAATACAATCCCCATTCTTCAACCCATACATCTGAATCCAAATTTAAAAATCAATAATAAAATGATTGACCTATCTAACTTTCCTATTATCAAGAAGGCTACAGTCTGGCATTTTTATAGTACAAAAAATGCAGCAGAGATTAAAACTTTATTTGGGGCTCCCAATAAATATGACCCTATTTTAAGACAACTCAGCTCACTTATAAAACAAAAATTATCTAAATACAGAGTTATGGAACAAGATATTCAATTAACACAATCAATCATTAATTCGCTCTCCCTAAAAAACAAAATGATCTCACATACTTATAAACTTGTGTCATCCATGATACATAGCCATTCACTTTTATTTTCCAAATACTGGGATTCAATACAGGATGAAATCTCTAGTGAAGCTAAGTATGAAGCAATCAGAAATACACTAAACTTGACCCCCTTCAAAAATCTAATTTACACACAGCTAATGATAAATAATAACTCTTACTACACCCCAGCTGTTTTACAAAAATCCAGATGTAATAAAAACTTAACATGTCCTTTCTGCACTCTCCCTCATGTTGACATAATACACATGTTCTGAAGTTGTAAGACCATCTATAAACTCTGGTGCTCCCTCAGAATTCAATTAGAAAAAATGGGGTATGAGAAAACTACATTTTCTTGGCAAACTATGATCCTTAATATTTTTCCTATTCAAATCAAAGATATTCGCCGTCATGTTCTTGTCTCAGTTTGTGCTCTCCTTAAATATTTCATTACTAAAAATTGGATCAACCTTTCAGCAATTTCATGGGAAAACTTTAAGGATATGGCAATAAAATATATATCAGCACACAAAATGTGCATGAATAGCAAAAAGAAATAGAATAATTTTAAAAAATATTGGGAAAATCTCTTTGATCTAATCCAGAATAAGTAAAATCCAGCAAATTTTTTTCTTGTACATTTGCATTCCAAGCTGGATCCTTTTTGTACTAGGTACGGTCCAAAATTATTTGATAATGTAAACATTACACTTTATTAATTGTCGTAAGACATTATATTTGGAGAGGTGCTCTGACATCCATGTTGTAAATATATTGTAAATATGGTGTAAATAGGTTTTTAGGACATGTATAGTTTAGTTTAGTTGTGAACCCCCAAAATAGTTAACAGTTTATACTTTATATAATAGTATATTACCTGATTAAAGTTATCCTCCTCTTGGGAGGCCTGATTCATATTTGTATTATGATTTTCTGGATTATTATTATTATTATTATGTTTTTATGCATTTTACCCTAGTGAATGTTTTACCCGATCAGGAGTAAGGTACTTGTTACAATAACTGCTTGTCTATAAATCAAAACTTATTGTTAACTGTTTGTATTAATTTAGAAAGTACTTTACTTTCTTTTTTTTTTTGGATTGATGTACCTTACAAGTTCCTTATCTTGTATTTATTTTCATTTTTTGTAAAAGTTTTAAAACTAATAAAAATATTTAAAAAAAAAGTTTTGTAGATACTTAACATTAAAAATGTTGTTTGCTGAAAAGAAAGGCGGAGAAATGAACTTATTTAGAAAACCTAGTTCATTTATACCACTAGTTAATACATTAATACATGCATTTGAGACAATGGGTATACAAGAAGTGTATAAAATACAGTGTTGAAGGCAACAGAGGTTATATAAAAAATAACTTAAATAAGAATGAAAGGAAGGCCCTAACAAAACTGCAGGAAAATGTTAGCATTGTAATCAGGCCTGCTGATAAGGGGGGTCCTACTGCTGTCATGGAGTCTCATATGTACACACAAGCTATGCAGACTATGTTAGCAGACACCAGTTTTTATATGCAAATTACAAATGTTAAAATAAACAGAATGGTTAATCAGATAAAAGAAAAGTTAAAAGCATTGTTGAATGAAGGTCTTATAACTAATGAGCTCTATAACTTTTTTCTTATAGAACATCCTGTTATTCCCTGTATACAGCTATTACCTAAAGTTCATAAAAGTAAAACTAATCTACCAATGAGACCTATAGTCTCAGGGAGAGGATGGTCCACTGAACCTATTTCTATATACATAGAAAAGAATTTAAGAACATTTTTGAATGAAATACCACAGGTCCTAAGGGACACTGAATATTTTCTGAAAGATCTGTATGACCATATACAAACACTGGATGTTAATGCTGATTACCTACTTGTTACCATGGATGTGGTCTCACTTTTCACGGTGATTCCGAATGAAATTGGAATTGAGAGTATAGAAAAGATTCTTATGACTTATTCTAACTTTGAATTAAGGCAGATTTTACTTCTAAAGGCTTTACTTGAAATTGCCCTATGCTGTAATGTTTTTGTATTTGGAAAAACCTTTTACTGGCAGAGCAATGGCATAGCTATGGGCACCTTGTGTGCCAGTAGCTACGCCAATGCTGTTATGGTGGTTTGGGAAGATGAATATTTGTTAAAAGGGTCTTATAGTAAATATATTTCATTTTTAGAAGATTTGTGGACAACCTTTTTATTTTATGGAATGGAACCAAGCAACAGTTATCTGAATTTGTGTGTTATGTTAATAGTAGTACCACATTTTTAGAATTCACTTCCATAAATTCTGTAGATGAAATCAACTTCCTTGATGTAGCGATATTGAGGGATGACACCAACAGGCTGTACACAAAACAATACAAGAAACCATGCCATGTGAATACTTTGTTGTCACATGACAGCATGCACCCTCAGCACATTTTTAAGAATGTTGTAAGAAATCAACCTTTTAGAGCTTTTAGGCTCAATGGAAGGGAAGCAGACTTTATAGTTTGCACTGACAATGTTATTAAAAATTTAATAGAGAGAGGTTATGATGAGAAGATGGTAAAGAATAAAGTACAGGAAGTGGCCAAACTTAGAGATTCAGCAGCAAAACTTTATTTCTCAAAGAAGTGTTTCTAGTAACATTAAAAATACTAATACTATAAGGAAACATAAGATGCTCCTATATCACTCATCTGATGTATTTAAATATATGGGTATAGTAAAGAAAAATTGGGGTATTTTAACCTCAGACAAAGACATCAGTAATGTTACTGACCATGAACCTAGGTTTCTGTTTGAAAATGAGCTGTCCCTTAAAAGGAAGCTATCTTTTCCAAGGAATGAATTTAAAGTTTTAGAGTATGAAGGTTTAACTATGTGTGGACGGTGTAATTATTGTAGTTACTTGAACACTAGTACTAAATGTATGCACCCAGATGAAAAAAGGGGATACACTTTTAAGATTCCTGCTACATGTAATACTAAACATGTGGTATATCTTGCACATTGCTTGAAATGTTTTCAGTTCTATTTTGGGAAAACTGATAGGGCACTTAAAGATCGAATTAGAGAACATTTATATCATATTAATAGAAGGGATAAAGTTAGTGCACTTTCTAAGCATGTCAGTGACAATGATGATGGACATATTTTTAAGTTTATTGTGATAGGAAGGGTTAATGAGAATATCAGAGGTGGTGATGTCCGCAATAAAACTGAGGCCTTAGAAGCCAAATGGATTGTTAGACTGTAAGCAGACTGTGGGCATGGTTTAAATGACCATATATCTCTGAAGCCTATTTTAAAGAAGAGACCACTTTTTAGATGAAAAAGTTTTTCATATGTGTTTACATTTTAAGTATTAGTTTTTAATATATGCATTTTTAATATATATAATTTTTAATACTTTTAATAAAGTCCTGTGCATTTTCAATATATTATTATGTATGCTTTTATATTTGTACCACTTTTTTAAGGAAATGTGTTTATGTGGCTTTAAGTAAAAATATCATGTGACCAGTCACTGGCTGTTTTGCAGCACTTCTAGAGTATAAAATGATGCTTAAATGAAACATTGTTACACCTGATGAATTGGGGTACACACCTATGAAAGCGCTAGTGTTGTCTTGTGTTTGGATGTCATCTATTTTGGAATAAACTACTTTGAAACTGGAATCTGCAGCCTGCTCCTGGTCCTTCTTTGGCTTGTTTACATATGGATTATATTTGTTTTTTGGGCCTGGAGACTTGCATTTGGTGGTAGCTATTTTTCTGAAACCTAAAAAACAGTTGCACAGTTTAAACAGATATGCAGCAAATATTGTTTTAGTTAATTAGAAGTGCAGGAAATGGCTGAAAATAAGTACTTATCTATTTAAGTCTCACATCAGTTTTTTTTAAAACAGCAGAGCAAGAACAGAAGGCCTAACTCACTGCAGCTTTCAGCTTTTTTGTTTTGGGGTCTTTCTCCCACCCCATCCCTATCATTTTTGTCTTTGTCTCTAGTTGCTCAGGAAGTACATTGAAAGCTGTAAAAGTTCCTGAAATAGTCTATTCTTGGTTTTGTCCATTATAAAATTTGTAGTTTTCTGCGAAGTCATACAGAGTTGCAATTGCTAAATAATAATAGATCCAGGTAAGTAATAGCAAGTTTTATAATCTGTCCTGTATTGTGGCCTTTTTTTCTCAATATTTTTATTTACCACTGATTCTTTATCTGAGAAATTGACACCTTTTTTTTCTCAATATTTTTATTTACCACTGATTCTTTATCTGAGAAATTGACATCTTTTTTTAATTTTATTTTTAAAAAGTTGGACATGTGGGCTATACAGACTAATTACCCTCAATTGCTGGGGCTGTCTGCAAAGGAAAATGACTATTTTTTAATAACATGATTTATATAAAGCAACATGGAATATGTTATGGATCAAAAGCTAAAATTCATTACATAATTATTATTGGTTTATATCAATCATATATCTGAAGTGCACACAAGTGACTTTAACCGCTTGGTGAGGGAGGTTGGAGTTGTCTATGAATGAAGGCAGCTGACCATTTAAAAAGTCATTGATTTGGCTTTGCAAGACTAGTGTGCATTTGTGTGAAGTAGAATGTTTTATTATTGTGCCCATTGTTATCTCAGGTATACACGATAACATGAATATAGTTGATGGATATGGAGGCCATCTGTGGACACAAGTGACTTATTCCTGATGCTTTTTAATCACTGTTAAACAGTAGTCCATGATCTGGCATGGCTGGAGAAGTGTCAAACTATGTATTTGCTGAAATATGTGTAAAATTAGTATTGCTATGGCTTGTGTGTCTGTGGGGGGGGGTGCAGTATTTTTAAGTGTAACAGGCTGACCATGATTTATTTCACTTTCCAACACAAGCATCACGATAAATGGCTATCTTTTTGGTCTGGCAAGAGCGGGATGTGTGTGAAAGTAATGAATTATTGGCATAGTGGTGCAGTGAGTAGTGTTGCCATCTCACACTGTAAAGCTCATGCTGAGTTTTTGCCTGTACTGTCTGATGTATGTAGTCTGCATCTCTTCTGTGTACCTGGGTTTATGCATGTACTCTGGTTTTCTCCAACACCTCAGATAATTTGCCTATAGGTGTGTCTGTGTCTGTGTGTAATTTGTTTTCTAGGCCATACTTTTTGTCCAGGCCATCATTGGTCAAAAGGTTAGAGAATAGTTGTAAAATGTCCCTCAGAGCATTTATAACTTTGCAGCACTGGGGACTACTTCCTTCATAATCTCATCATTTATTATACCACACTGTTGACTAGAGCGAACATGTAGAAAGGATGCAGGAAAAGGAAAATTGAAGAGTATGACAATCTCTTTCCTTAATCATGATTTTTGTTCAAGGAATTATTGAGTCAAAAGGGTAGGAAAAAAGTGAAAATGTGCCTCATAACATCTAGAAAACCCATGGCTTAGTTCAATTATTTCTTTCACTGTTGTTACAGTGCACTCTTCTGCAGTCAGCTGATTTGAAGGATGCAGGAAAAAGTAAAGTTGAAGAGCAAGACTAAATTTCTTTCTTTAGTCGTGATTTTTCAGGGTATCACAATCAAAGATTGTGGGGGAAAAACTCTAAAATATACCTCAGAATATCTACAAACCCCATGGCTTCTTGTGGTCTAGCGATCCCCACAAACATGGCTTAATTTAGTTATTTCCTCCACATTTATTACAATACAGACTGGCCTAGTTATGGTGTGTTGACCGTACAAGAAAGATGAAGAAAAAGACAAAATGTATGAAAAACGTAGAAAAATTAAACTGATGTGTGGAGGCCATGATAGGTGAACTAGGGTGTTACTGAGGGATGCGGGGAGAGAGGCAAGCAGCAGGGGGAGAACCATGGAGCTCTTCACCTGTGGTGCCAGTTCACCTAAGCCACTACTGCAGAACAGTGAAGTTAAAAGTGATGTTGAGCTCACCATTTCAATGGCAAGGAATAATCTGATGCACCACCCTGAGGACTTGCATTTTGGTATTTTATTCATTTAATAGCATAACAATTTGAGGGGAAGTACATGAAGTTACCTGCACTTAAAATAGTATTTTATGAAATACACACATACATGCATACAAATATTTCAAGCATGGGCATTAATGCCCTTCTAACCTGCCAATACGCTAAAACAGTTGTTCCCATAGCAAGTGTCCAGGCTGTTCTTAAAAAAGTCTAAACTAGTGCTTGCTTTAATGTAATTTGGTAGTCTATTGCATGCATCAGCTGCTCTGTCAGAGAACCAATCAGTACACTTCTAATTTCTATAGATCTTCTACATAGGTTGTCTGATTCTCTAGTACTTTTTGATAACCCCAAACATACCCAGAGGTAGCTGTCTCTAAATGCCCTATATACCTGAATAAGATCTCCTCTTAGATATCTGTAAGGTAAGACACTGTACAAGTTCAGATATTTTAGTCTTTCATAATAACTTAAATCTTCACATCCATGGATGCCCTTGGTATATTTCTGCTGTACTATTTCCAGATTACTCATGCTTGTTTTCCTATAGGGTTTCCATATTGTTATTTCATACTCAAGTTTGTGTCTAATGTAACTAACAAACAATGACTTCATCATTTCTGATTTCCTAGACTTTATAAATCTTTTTATACAACCTATAGTTCTATAACTATCATTAACCAATTGGTTGATATGATTAGAAAAACTCAGAGCTGGTTTTACCCATATACCCAGGTCCTTAAGCAAATCTACAGTTTCAATCACTGTGTGCTGTATTAAATATTAACCTTTCAATTTATGTCTCCCAAGTCTCATAAGCTTAGTCTTAGATGTATTTATCAGCATATTCGGCTGAAGTGCCTTCTGTGTGGAGTCGGGTCTATATCAGTTCAACGAAACAGCACATCATCGAATACAACAACCTCGAACTTCTAACCATGAAATCTAAAAACATCAAAAGCTCAGAACAGCGAATTTTTTCCCTGGGAAAAAATTCACTGTTCCGAGAAACACACACACAACACAAGCACACCAAAAAATAGCAATCCATACACATACACTTAAAATTCTACATCTAACCGTACACTAAACTGTACATACAGCACTACCTATCCACTATCCTTAACCCAAACCCTAACCCTATGGTCCCTCAAAGGGGTTGGGAGGGTGGCCTAATGGTTAAGGTGTTTGCCTTAAAAACACAAGGTGCAGGGTTTGAGTCTCACAAGGGATAATTGGCTAAGTTTAAAATGGCTCGCAAGGGCAGTTAGCTTAGTACTAATCTATGAACCTATGAACTGCACCCTAACCCTAACTCACATACCCTACCCTAACCCTAAAGTCTATCACAATTGCACACTCACCTCACCCGCACCCTAACCCTAACTTGCATACCCCACCCTAACTGTAATGTCCACACAATCGCACACTTACCTGAACCCAACCTGTAACTTTCCACCACAGTGCTGAAAAAAGCGAAGCCACAGAAATGGACAACCAAATTCTTTCCCTAGGAAAAAATGTGGTTATCTGCAGCTTTGCTATTTTCAGCTTTCGCTATTTTCAGTTCAGTATTAGACCATTAGAAGTATTAACACTTCGATGATCTAACATAGACCCGTGGAGTCTACATGTCCTCCCCGCGGTCAAGTGACGTTTAAAGACATGCAGGTAGGTGCGTGCGTGAATGGGTGCACCTTCTTTGAAGGTTGGGTGTCTGGCTGGCAACTTGGTACCGTAAAAATTCACTGCCAATCATTAGCGGACTGGAGTTCTGCTGTGGTGACCCCTGACCGGGAAAATTCCCCTCCATTTTTTTTTTTTTTTTTGAATTTGAAGTCTGTTGTATCTCCAAAGAAACAAAGTTGTTTGATGTGTTGGAAAAGAAAAAACATTCTATTGTCTTTTTTGCTATAAGAGCTTTGAACATGTTCCCCGGGATTCATGAACCTTGCGCCAGGTACACGCATAGCGTAGGTGTTACAATGCCAAATATGGCCGCAGAGCGATTCAGGTACGATCCAATTCCACGTGCACTACCGGCGTGCGCCGGATCTGCGCCGCCCCTGGCGTAGGTATGCTAAACACGACATGTGCGGTGTTGCGCCATGCAAATGAAGGCATATAGCGATCCACGAAGTGGTGCAGGCGTAGCATAAAGCCACGGCAATGTAAACCAAAAAAAAAAAACGGTTTACATTTTCCCAAACATAACATAGGAGTAACGGAAGGCTGTCAGCCTCAGGTATCACACTGTTACCATATGCCAATGGCGAAATACACAGAGAATGTCAAAAGAAAGCATGCACAACATGTAAATAATAACATAAATGGTATGTCCACAGAAACTCACAGCAGAACCCCAGGGCATGTTTGCGGAAGGTGCAAAACAATGAAATAATATGACAATGTTATAAAACAGCAGCGTAATACACATCAGCTTCACAGCCATAATACACCATGGTATGCATGGAAAGCCACAACCACAGTGCAAGGGTTGCCAAGGACTCGCGGCAGTGTTCGGCGTGGTAACTATGAATTAGTAGTCAATGCCATGCAAATGAGGCAGATAATACTGAATCGCAAAACCCCCGCCGGTGTAAGGCTGTACCAAACGGCGCAGCAGTAATACACCGAGGAGTGGCTCAGAGGGAATACATGTCACCTGCAGAGGGGTGTGCCACTGTAGGAGGAAGCACATTGGAGCTCAGCAAACCTGGGCTGTACATTGCACATCACAGCTGCAGGACCGGCATGTGGGGAAATAGTTGAGCTGAGAGCACACAATGCGCACAGAGGTGCATGTGCATGAGGATGACTATGTTCCCTTAACCCAGTCATGTGACGCTCGCCCCGCAAATAACATCGGAAACAGGAAGGTGATGTTGAGAATATGAGGAAATGCGGAAGAAGTGTAATTGGAGTAATAATGAGCAATCAACACTAATCAACCCACAAAGGCCAATCGGCGGCAGCTGACAACTCTGCATGCAGAAACCTGCAAAACGGGATAGGGGAGGCATATGAATGCAAAGAAAGTAGGGGAGGTAGCAGATTGCAAAGAGTGAAGACCTGACACAGCAGAGGCAAGCAGACAGGCAGCACAACGGTGGTGGCACACAAAACGCACGATATGCCATGTCCCAGAAACTACACATGACAGGGCTCTGCAGGATGCATGCCAGGAAATAGTAGGTGCAACGTGCAGAAATAGTAAGGGAAGGTCGAAAGGTAATCCATTGCAGGCAAGAGTAATGCAACACCAAAGGCAACAGCGTTGCAGTGCCAACGGTAAAACACGGAAGATAATCCCCAGATACGGCCATACAGACATGCCCTATGACATCACCGGGTGCACAGCACAATAGTATAAAGTGTGAATGCACACAACACACAGCCGTGTATTCCCAAACGCCGCACCATAGGTGTAAACACACAGGGAACTTTTAAAATGTACATGTTGGGTGCTGCCGTGGCCGTGATCCATCAGCATGTGTTTAAAGACAGACGGTGTTGTGGAGGAGGGTGCCAACAACTACCGTAGGCCTCAGAGGAGAAGGAGAGTGTTCAGACCAAGGGTAACCTACCAGGGGATACAAGACCTGGAGATAGTAGAGCGTTACAGGGTGGATAGGGACACACAGCAAATAGTGGAGCTGTGCCGGCCACGCCTGAGAACAAGAAACAACAGAGGGGAGCCCATCCCAGTGGACACAAAGGTATGTGTAAGCTTGCGAATACTGGCCACAGGTACCTTTCAAAGGCCAACTGGGGATATAATGGGCATCTCACAGGCATCAGCATCCAGGGTACTACACCAGTTTCTGGATGCCATGTTACCACATGCCAATGAGCATATATACTTCCCCAGATCTCAGGAGGAGTTGGCTAGCAATATGCGCCACTTCCACTGTGTGGCACAATACCCGGAGGTACTGGGTGCGATAGACTGTACACACATACAAATCAAGTCACCACCCGGGGAGCAGGGTAGATGCTACATAAACCGCAAGGGATTCCCCTCCATCAATTGCCAGGTCGTGTGCAATGCGCAGGGCATTATCATGGATGTGTGTGCTGGCAGCCCTGAAAGCTACCACGACTCCCATATCTGGCATGCCTCACAGCTGTACCAGGTATTCGCCAGGGGGGACATCCCACAAGGCCACCTTGTGGGGGATGCTGGCTATGCACTGGAGCCGTGGATGATGACTCCCATCAGAAATGCACACACACACACAGGCAAGAATGCCATAATGAGGCACACGCACAAACCAGAATAATCATAGAGCATGTGTTTGGGATGCTGAAATCACGGTTCTGGTGCTTGGATACATCCGGTGGAGCCCTGCAGTACTCTCCAGGCACATGTGCCCACATATTCATAGTATGTGCCATGCTACATAATATGATCCTGCGGAAGCAGCTGCTGCAGGGACATAATGGTGAAGGGCCACAAAGCCCACCACAACTGCCAAGGCCAGTCCAGGCACAGAGGGTTCAGGACCATGAACACACTGTGCCAGCCCCAGTAGGCAGACGGAGGCATACCCAATATGCCTATGCCCTGGCAAAGAGGGAACGTATAGCACATACTCTGACAGCGTAGGCCCCATGGACTGACACCTCCCTACCTGCACACACAGTGAAATGGACGGCACACAAACATGACCACTCGTAAAGTGTACCGTATGGGTGGCCCCATGTGTGACTCCAACATAGGCAGCCCCCAAACACTGTACACCCAACAGCCAGTGGAGCATAGAACGCCAACACCTGAACAGTACGCGGGTCCTACAGCAGACAGCGTTGCTGTATGCTGCCACGTTCGCCGCAAGGTGTATACATATAAACATATATATATGTGCATATACATATATGTAGATAGATATAATTACATATATAGAAATATATGTACACATATACATATAAGTACTACAGTTAAGACAGGGAATCAGAGGGATGTAAGGTGACTGAGATGTAACACGCGATATCTGTACATAGTATACATAGTGAAACGACAACCTGAGTATCCGGGAGGTTTAACAGAAGAGGATACCGCCAACCATGGAACGGGCAACATACCGAAATGCATAACCGCGAGTCGGAATGATCACCAGACCACAGTACTGTAAAAGTACATGCGCGGGTAATAGTATGATGATATGAGGGGGGAAGTAGACACCGCCGCCGGTGTTGCGGCCCACGCAGGTACTGTGTGCAACCGTCCTCGTGAGTGCCGTAGTATGTGTATGTGTGCGGTGAGGGTGCCGTGTGTGTTGCTGTGCGAGTGTAATGTGTGTGTCTCCGTAATATGTGTATGTTGGTGCCATGTTAGAGGCAGAGTGGAATAATATGTGTAGGCATACGGTACACTAGCCACAGGCATATGTACACCAGTAGTCCCAAAGTAGTAGTGAGAGCCCCACCCTGGCTAGGCGTGTGGCGACGTGGAACGATACAAAGTGACAATGTCCCAGATTGTAGCACAGGAATATACCCCACAGGAAATGGAAAGGACGTATGTACTACTCATGCCCATATGTATGACACCGATATGCTAATTGCAAAACGATACGTCGGCAAAGTCACACAGCAATAGGTATGTACCGCGGAAATACGTATGTGCTACCCCAGTACTGACCGTGGCCACGTATCGGCCCATAAACACCGCTGTGTGTTCTACAAGTGTCAAACAAGCAATCCCCACCTGAATAGGTGACAACCACTGGCAAACAGGCCATCCCAAGAACAGGACCACAATGGCTGTAAATATCTGGGACAGAATGACAAGGGATAGTCGTCACGTACAATCAACCGCTGATATACCACAGATGTGACGGAGGAATACATGCATGAAGCACACACGCAGGTGATACCAACACCACATGACAACCCAACACAACCTACACTCCCATACCAACAGACAATTAACTGTCAACTCTCCAGGCAGGGATGGAGCACACAGACAACCATACCGTGTATGTAGAGATGCAAGGCCCACAACCCGTATCCGTCACCTACAACCTCCGATATCCCCCATCATACATATTAAAGGGATACAAACCATAATAGCAGCACAAACATACAGGCAGTCAATGACATCTGCATAACCGTAACATCTCGCGTGGGAAACACAATCAAAGGCGGATGCATACTTGCATGCGTTGTTTAAAGGAATACAACAGCCATGTTACACATCCGAATGCAAAACGCCATCAACAGACATCGTCAGGACAGGGACACCCACATGTCGAACCAAATACTATACCCAATACACATAATCCACGGCTAACACCACTGTGAAATGTACCTGTCGCCACACATAGCGGCTGCAGTTACACATAACATAACACAATACAGACCATCTCCACGAAGGTAGGGCAAATAGCCAATGCCCAGGTGAGGAATCCAACCATACCCCAGTTACTACGCGTAATGTCCGAATGGAGTAGATGCACAGGTGATATGTACACAATTACTCACTGAGGAACAGCAATTGGTGGGATGAACCCACATGTTGCAGGTATCGACGGATATAAGGATGACTCCCAGGATATTCAAACCGTATGCTCATACCGAACCAGCAGTGTACAACCGAAAGAGAAATAAAAAGGAAAACCGATACACAGAACGAAACACCGACAAGGTATGTAGAACACACGATATGTACGGGTGTGTAACGCATGATGTGTATAATGAAGCTGTACTGTATGGGAATGGTGTTTGTAAGTAATGACACTTGTCCATAATGCAGAGAGTGGTGAAAGGTGGTTATGTAGTGCTATCCTGCTGAGCATACCAATGACTGTGGACACCGTGTGCACAGCAGTGGGACATCATGTACACAGCCGAGACACCACAAGGGCTGCCACAGGGGGGCATTAGAGAGAACAATGCCAGACCACATGCCGATGCTGGCAGTGGATGTCCAACAAGGAAGTGCCATAGCAGGGGATAGGACATGTATGTATACTGTCACAGTACACATGTGTATGGGCATATACCGTTGATGTCATACGTAATGTGCGGCCGACATGCACGTATGCCTTGCAGTAGGGGATGCTATGTCAACTATGTGTAATGTAAAGCTGTCAGGGTGGATATGACAGACATTATACACAGTATCACAGGCATATCATGCATAACGGAGGTATCGCCTATTGGTATGTACAATAACAGGATACATATGGCCTGTAGGTATGGGACAGAGTAGTAGCATCATAGCCATCCAAAATGGAAGGTACACCAAGTAACCATGCCCAAAGGATCTGTAGCAGGTGCACCATGGGCAACAATGAAGTCTGGCAGGTCCATGTGTAAACACATGTGCAGTGTACACAGTAGTGTCACCTCCCCATGGTAGTGTCCTGTGAACAGCAGAGGCGGGTGTCAACTGCATGTCTACACAGTACCACTGCTGTGGTGGTACCATGACTACGTGTCACCTAAACAGCAAGGGAGGTATCACATGAACAGTGCCACTGTGTGTCTCTGTGGGATGCGCACAGGACCTATGTTCCACAGCATGGTGTGTGTTGTGTCTGCGGAAGTAACACAGAAGCCCAGCCCATGCAGTGTGGCATGTGTGCACATATCCATGAGCAGTCTGTTCACACTGCCCACATTGTTCTGAGGAATGCCCATTGTTGTAGATGATGTGTTATTCACGTGAAGGTAGGTGTGTGTTGTGAATGTTACCCATCCAGATGTGACCATCAGGTGCAGTTATGGTTGTCGACAGCATCACACCCATCCACGGCTGTCCAGCACCCTGTCCCCAGAATGGGTATCAGCTGCCCTCGTGCACTGTGTGACTAATGTGCAGATGGCGGAACACCTACTACTGGCTGGCTAACAGTGTCATCTAGGAAGGCTATGTGATGGCTGGAATCGCCCGTTCTAATGTATAATGATGGTATCCCAATGAATTACATGGAATCACATATAGTAAGCCATGGCTGGCATGTAAACCATATTACAACAATGACTGTGTGACAGACACAAACAATGTGGAGCCATGTTGAACATGCACCGATGAGAACACCAAATGAGGTATGTTGCATGTCGATGTACAACTGTCAGCTATGGGCACAGCATGGATGCAGGCGCACATCCCCACAGGCAGTACCGCTCCATGTTGGTAGGGGGCATTGCAGTACATGTGACAGTTGCTGTACCGCCACATGTACTGCACATCCATCATATAGGGGTAGCAGTGGTGCGTGACTGTCGGACATGCCTGTAGCCATCGACCATGTCCCACAGGATATGTGCGTGTGTACAACACCTGTTGTACCGTCATCAAGCTGTGAAATGTATGGCTGCCAGTGTACCTGTGTGACATGTTTGTGCAATGGGTGCAAAGGTGCCAGTAGCATTGCATGCCCACATGTCCCACACAGGTGCATAGCCTGAACATACAATACAAATAGGGTGTTGGATGTAGCAACCCACAAGAGGTGATGGGTATGGGTGGCAGCCCACCACCACCCTGTCGGGTAAGGTGTGCATGTCCATGACACATTAGCACCTGAGATGTTAGCAGTACAGCTGTACAGGGTGGCATGCATATTTGATCACTAATACCCTTGCGTGTTCCACCACTGGCCTGTTGACAGACAGACACCAACACAATGTGCAGCATTGACATGTGCACAGCACATCACCGCTATTTCTGATAGAACAGGGTTACTGTGTGGACATCTGCACAGAACATCTGCACCAGCCACAGTCAAACACGGTATGTGTTGAACCCCACTGTCATTGTAGCCCATGCCACAGACAGATGTTCATGCTTCTGTGTATGTATGGCTGGGAATGTCCCTGGCCTAGCAGTATAGCTGTGTCAGTGTTGCGAACAACATACTGAATGGGCTGGGTGTGTGAGGTGTGCGTCATACGTGTATGGTCCGATGGATGATACCATCAGTGCCCCCGCTATGTGAACATCCCTGTCCCCATAAATGGATACCTATGCTGTGCCCAACACCACGGTCCCTGTGGGAGGGATGGTGCTGTGTGGTGCACCCGCTGACATGGCGGTGGCAGCAAGCATGGGATGTAGACATATGTGGTACCCATGTCAGGCCAGGGTACCAGCCATGTGCACGGGATATCATTGTGCGGGCACATACAGCACTGTGTTGAACAATATCACAGCACATAGCACCTGTCAGGGTTAATGTGTATGCATGGATGTGCGATATCAGCATGCACCATACACACCCCCACCAAGCAGCATGCTGCCTACCTTGCAGAAGGCCATTGTCCACACCATGATGATAGACATGCGTAATGTCCAAATACACATAGCAATGACATATGGAATGGACAGCCACCCTCCCAATACCAGTATCCCCCAGGTGGGACACATCCCTGTGCCATGTATGTGACATACCCTGCCATACCATGCAGCCCTGTCCAGCAAGGCTGCACATGCCATCCTGATCATACATGGTGCGATGGCCAAATGGCACTGCACTATCAACTGTCCAGAACGGTAATGTGGCACTGATGCACCTTGTGGTGTCACAGGTGCTGTGTGTTGTCATGTACAACGTGCGTGCACACATGCTATGTATGACCATCCCTGCTAATGTCATATGATTACACAATGTCCCATGTGTATCACATGTGCAATACAGGTGAGCCGTGGCAGGTTGCCCAACACCTGTACAGTGCTGTGTAGATGTACATGGCACAACACATGCATGTACAGGTGTCACGTGTATGTGTGCAGTGCCAGCTGGCGTCCATAATGGCTGCATCTGTGATGCCTAGCGACATATACACAGCATCCAGGTGAACAGTAGAACTGTCGCACATCGGGACCGCGTGCCAACTGGTATGAACACAGGTGCGAGCAGGTACACATGTCCACGGCAGGTTACCATCTACATGGTGTGTGTACAGTGTGATGAGCTGACACACAGATATGATATGATACCCGCTGCCTAGCGATTGTGACAGCAACACGTCAGCTGTGTCAGTGTCATGATGCATCGCAGAGATTACTGTGCAGATGTCGTACATGTCATAGCAATGTATGTCAGCGGTATGACAGTACATCAGTGTAAATGTGACCTGTCACCATCATTATGTCTTACAGATAATGCCTGCGTTCACGGCTGCCAGCCTTCAGCCACCAGGAGGATGACATAATCATACCATTGCTCCATGACAACTATGACCTGCTATTCAGCCATGTTCCACAGCAAAGCGCAGCGGGATGACCTGTGGCAGGATATGCGCAGGAGGGTGAGCGGCGTGGGTGGCAACCGCACCTACCAGCAGATATGCCGACTGCACCGGACCTAATGCGGCCGCAGCGAAACAGCGTGCGCCACAATCGCCAGAGAACAAGGTGGAACAGGTGGGGGCCGCAACCCAGCCCCACTCACACACACGGAGGCTCCTGGCCAGTCTGGGGACACCCAGGGAACATCATGCAGAAATACTAGCTGCCATCGTGGAGGTGGGTGTCTCCCAACCAGCGAGCCTGGAGCTGCCTGGTAAGTCAGTCTTGCATATGTGTATGATATCTGCCGTGGGTGTGGGTGTCACAGTACACCACGTAATGTACCAACACATGCCGGGTATATGGACACACAAACGCATACTACAGTATGCTACGTTGTGTTTGCAGGCGTGTGCATACCACATGCTATCACACAGGTACATGATGTGACATGCACAGTGCTTACTGTGGCTACAGTCATGGATAATGTTTATACTGTTGTGTAAGCTATACAGGTACCTCTGGTGTGTCGCACAGCCATGGGTCCGTCGCGGGTGAGACTGTTGTTAGTAACAGGCATGTTACAGTGTATAGATATCGCCATGTGGCCAGGTATAACATGCACACCTGGGTTCTGCTCCAGTCACTGTATACAGGTTGCACCACCAGACACCGCCACCCATGTACAGTAGATACAACCGTTAGTATACACGGCATGAAACCATAGTACCTGTCGGTGTGATATGTGCAGTCAGCTATGCATACAATGGTGGGTGTTCTACAATGGATGCATATGTAGTATGCATTGGAACACGATTTGTGGTACGTACACAGTACCACATAGTGAGCTGTGATCTGGCCAGCACACAGGTGTTACCAATGTGACATATGCCCCTGCATTGTGTGCACACATTGTGACATGGCACATGACATGTCCACGCCCGTGGTGTTCTGTCTGCAATATTGTCACACCATGACGCGACCTCGCCCGACATAGCAAACATCCACACTGTTGTCTGCATAGCCCTCTGGATAGTGACACCTCCGACTTGTATGGGTGTATGTCACATGGGCCACCACAGGGATGGGTACACGATGCCCATCACACACAATTGTCCATGACCCAGTCAAACATGGCCATGGGTGATAGCTACAGGCATGTTGCCACACAGTCGTCTGGGTGGATAGACACCGTTGCACATTGTCCACACATAGTGCGATCATAGCTGTAGTGGACCACCTGTACATTTTGATGTGGTACCAGACAACGGAATGCCTGTCTGCAGCCACGGTGCCACAATGTCTACCATATCGTGCTGTGGAACAGCATGACTGTGTTACCAGACATGGCAATACAATCGTCCATGTTATGCATCGCACAGAAACATACCTGTGTCCTGCTGCCATGCAGTGGCACAGTGCCTGTACTCCCCACTGTATAGCTATGTACATGGCTCACACCAACCACACCTGCACAGACATCTTTGTTACACATGCATTCTATCTGTAGCCTGTACATAACACTGCACTGTGACGCCCAGTATGATGCGGTGCATGTGGTGGGACACCATTGTCACATGTCCACATGTTATCGCACATGTCGGCGGAGTACATGTCAAAGTGACGCCAGCCATGTGTACTGTTATCCTGCCTGTGGCTACACGGTGTATCACGGTGATGCATGCAAACTAGCATGAATGTGTGTACTGCATGCCTACTGAAATGACACCTGCTTGATGTAGTGTGCACCCCAGGGCAGTATGCATACTACCACTATTAATGTCTGGCCTGCATTCTCTGAGCTGTGGTGTGGGAATGCTGCATGCCATCTGCAATATCACATGCATGATGTGTCTGCGTGTGTGTGTCTGCGTGTGTGTGTCTGCGTGTGTGTGTGTCTGCGTGTGTGTGTGTCTGTGTGCGTGTGTGTGTGTGTGTGTGTGTGTGTGTGTGTGTGTGTGTGTGTGTGTGTGTGTGTGTGTGTGTGTGTGTGTGTGTCTACGTGTGTGTGTGTGTCTGCATGTGTGTCTGTGTGTGTGTAATGTATCTTACAGTATGTCTTTGTATTCACAGGTGGTGTAGGTGCGTTCCCCTCCTGCAGTCCATCTGATGCTAGTGTACCCACAGATACTAGCGGTGATGACCATATGCATGAGGTACAGGCAGGGTTGTCAGGGGCAGAAGCTGTGCCATTGTTTACCATCCCACCTATGTCCCCCTCATCCCCGCACACAGTTCTGATGCCAACACATACCACATCACCGTTGCCCATAGAGGAAGGACAGTCAGCGTCTGTTGGCATTGAGCAGGAATGTGTGGTGGCTACAGAAGGTGTGCGTACACACCATGTTGCCAGTGTAATGACTGGTGATGTGCCACACAGGCATGTGGCTGGTGCTGCTCATAGGAGGACCTCTGGCAGACATGCACCTGCTGTACAGGGTGCAGCAGCTGGTATCACCAGACGCATGTTCCAGACTGTAATGGCGGCACAGGCACGTGCTGAACGGCAGAACCAAGAAGGGCAGAGGCTGCAGAGGGCCGCAATCCGTTCCCTAAATGAGAACATCCAGTCATTGGCGAATGCTCAACAGCAGATTGCTAATGTACTGGATAGGCGATTAGGTGAGATGGTTGGAATCCTCGACCGAGGCATGTCAATCCACGAGTGTGAGCTGTCTGTGCTGGAACACCTGGTAGGGGTGAGGCATAGGACACATGGCTGTAGGCCAGCAACACCACCTAGTGTAGGTCGACATGTGTGTGCCACCTCTCACGCCCACTCACACAGTGCCGGTAGCAGCAGCAGTGCAGCTGGTGCTACACCGACCACACCAGGACACAGCAGGCCACGTGGACATGGCCCTGGCCGGTCCCAGTGTGGACACGGTTCCAGCGGACATGTCATCGGAGAGTGGCCACTCCATACCTCCACCCGGTAGTGCCCATGCGACCCCAGGCAGGCACGGGTCACGTGGCCGCAGACGGACACAGTGAGCCGTACAACCTGCACTGTACAGTCTGGGGCTGCCAAGTATACCCCGTGTAGGCATCACGTATGGCTGAACTGTGTACACACATACCCACACACGGCAGACACAACTGTAGGGCTCCACCACATCCACATGCATTCTGCACAGTCATGCCCAGTAAATGCATCGGCCCTTACACACACACATGATGTCATCCATTGGTACAGCCTATGCCCCTGGCACACATATCACCCTGTGCATATGATGAAGCCTCTGCCGCATCACTGTCATCCACACCATCGGTGCACGGTTATGCATATATAGTCTGATGCACAAGGTGGACAAGATAGTGAGAGGTGTATGTGATACCTGTGTGCATAGCGTGTGATGTGTATGTTGCAGTGGTTGTGTATGACAAGTGACAGGTGCGTATGTGACGTGGGTTGTGTACTGTCATCATGCAGCAGACATACCATGTAGTGCAGGTGCAGCACGCATTGAGCTGTGTACATGGTATGTGTGACGGTTACATGTGTAGCACCATGTTGGTTCTGTTAACCTGTATGCCTCATATGGTGTACTCGCATGTGCCTACTGGGAGCACTGTTATCAGTCCCCCACGTGTAGCTGTGGGTTACCCACAGGCACATCTGGCAATATCAGCATACCACATGTATCCGCAACCTGCCTGGACACCTACATAGGTACATAGGTGCATAGGTACATACTAGGCTATGTGCCCTATGGCATGTGTAAGCCTAGCCAGAGTGTGTGTGGCTTTCACCACCCCTTAGGATGAGGATACTATATCTATTGGTCTGCTGTCGCTCTGTCCAGCAGTGACACAGAGATGATTCCTGGGGCATACCTACGATCTCCCATCCACACGTCAGGATTACTCTTGGACAGAGTCAGTGAGGGGCTCTGCTTCACAAGGGCTGGGAATCTGTTCCATGGTGTAGGGAGTCTCTGGGCGATGAACCTGTCCCTCCAGCACATCCTATTTATATCCATGTTGAGGTTTGTGTCTGTTGCTCTCGTGCCCGTGGTTGTTTGGATCCTAGGAGGTGGAGCATGTCCATGAAACATGGCCGTGTATGTCAGGCACAGATCACCTCGGAGCAGATGGTATGAGAAGGTATAGAGCCGGAGTTCCCTCAGTCGGGCAGCGTGTGACATATGTTTCAGCACCTTTATCCCTGTGTTGGGGAACGTTTGGGGTCCTTCCGACTGCTGCAGGTGTCGGGTTAGGTACATTCCGAATGGGGCGTTGTACCCAATCACTGGTCTGATACGTGAAGAGTACAGGGGTACAATGACCTCCCCTGATCTGGATGTGAATCCCTTCATGACCAGGTGGGCAATGTGGAATGTCTTCCCAACCACATTGGCAATGTGAGTGTTAAGAGAGGTTACCGACAAGTTGGGTCCCCAGGTCCCTGATCACATCTACCGTGTTTAATGGATTACCACCTATGTGGTAATTCGGGGTTAACTTGTCTTTCCCAAAGGGTAGGTCTATACCTTCCCTGGCATGTAGCTTCAGGCTATGGCTCTGGCACCATTTATCCATTTCTATGAGACCTCAAATGGATGTCTGTGTCTGATGGGGTGTTGATTATGGTGGCCGGTTTGCAGTCATCTGCATACCTTGTCTGCCACAATCCCCCTATGTTTGCATGCACGTCAGAAAGTTGAATGCCGAACAGGAGGGGGCCCAGGACTGAGCCCTGTGGGCCACCACTCGGGACCGGCTTGGAGTCTGACATGGCACCAGGAACACTAACCCTGTGGGTTCTGACCTTGATCCGGTTGGCAACCCATCGTGTGACATATGGCTCTACATCTACGCTGGTGAGCCTTTCTATGATGCCCACGTGGAGTTTGGTTCGAACGCTGTCGCCAGGTCACGGTAGTCTGTGCGAACCGACGTACCCCCCCATCAGTGGCCTTAGTGACTCTTCCGAACAGGTCGACTAGGTTCAGGAGGCAGGATCTGCCCTTGACTAAGCCGATGTGGGTATGTTCCAGTATTTGTCATTCCCCAATGTCTTCATTTATGGGCTCCATTATGGTCCTCTCCATAGCTTTGCAGACAAGGCTCGTCAAGCTTATAGGGCGGTGATGTCCAGAGTCCGTAGGAGCACTGCCTTGGTGGAGTGGGACAACAGTTGCCGTATGCCATCCATCGGGTACATAGCCTGTAGTAAGGCTAAGATTAAACAGCAGCCTTATATGCGGGTTGAGGCCCTCATTGAGGTTGTGTAGCACACACCCGGGGACACCGTCTAGTCCCATTGATGCTGTGTTCTCTGCTTTACAGATAGCAGCTCTCACCTGGGCATTCGAGATGTTTGGGAGGCTAGACTCTGGTGGGATAGATACCTCCCCTCTTGGGGGGGGTAGATGTATGCACGGAACCTGTCTGCCAGTTTGTTGGCAATGTCTGTGGGTTCAGTGATCATTGTACCATTCTGGACTAATTCCGAGCATAACTGTGAGCTTCCACCCATGTTCCTACCATAGCTAAGGAAGGCCTTATGGTTGTCTTATGTGTCCTTTGCAAGTCCTGTCCCACAGGCGGCCTTGGATGATTGTATGAGTGATCGTATGTTACCGCCAGTATTAATCAGTGATGCCTTCCCTGGTAGTGATATTGCTCTGTCATGTCGTAGGTTTCACCTCTTGTATGGTTTGTTTATGGCTGGGGTCCACCAGACCATGTGCCTGCCTTTGGTGGACAAGGTCCTGATGTTATTAGGGATTGCTTGATCCAGACATTCCTGGGGGTGCTCGTAGAAGGCATTTGTAAGGGTTTCAGCAGCATGGCCTGTGTTTACCACTGGCATGGAGGCCTTGTAGGGTACCACACCAGTCATATGACGTGTGGGGTTTGCTGTGGAGAGGTCTTCACTGTGGTCTCCCTTGCCGGTGTTGGGGGCGGGATGCGGATCTCCAGTGAGATCACTATATGGTCTGACCTCACCGTTGAGAGATGTACATCCTGTGTGGAGCATGTCGTCCCCATGTGTGATGATCAGGACTAGTATAGTTCCTCCCCTTGTGGGTATGGTGCATAGCTGTTCCACAGCATTCGGGTGTATGAACACCTGGAACCTTTGGTGTAGGGTGTTGTGTCCTGGGTAATGTTCCCGGTCTATGTATGGGTGGTTGATGTCACCCAATATGATGGTGTTGTGAGAGCATTCATACTCCCCAGTGTCTTCAGGAAGGCTGTGCGGGTATCCTGGGTTTGGGAGGGTGGTCTGTAGCATGCAACAAACTGTAGGGCAGTCCTACCCATGGTTAATTGCACCTGGATGGTCCCCGCTGCTACGTGCATTTCTGCCAACCTGGAGGTGTGGGTATCCTTCATGGAAATGGAGACTCCCCCTCCTTCTGTGGTTTGGTCCGGGTTAGGGTCCTGAATGCGTGATATGAGGTATGACCTGATAGTGCTGGGATGCTCTCAGGAGCCCTGAACCAGGTTTCAGTCACAGCACTGACATTGATGTCCTCCATACTGAGGAGGGCTTTTGAGGGTGTGCAGCTTGGGCGTAGACTACTGGCACTGAGCAGTATTACCCTTAGTTTTTTCCAGGTTTGTAGTCTAGGGCGGTAGGTTTATCATTTCAGCCTTGCCTGCAGTGGGCACTGTGGGGGTGGCAGGAGCCTTTGCCAAACTCTTAAAGCCCAGGGGCGACAGGTGCAAGCTGTCCCTTGCGAAGGAGCGTGGCATGTCAAGCATGTCATCCCAGACAAGAGGACATTGGATCCCCTCAGACTGACACCGGTAATCAGGCCAATTATCAAGGGTGATCATTCGGACCCAGTATTGTGGCATCATTCTTGATGAGGGTGGGATACTGCTCAGGGTCAGGGTCATGATGGCCTGGGCTACACAATCTGAGAGCCCCTCTATGTCTCCTTTTATGTATCCCAGGGTGGTATGTCTCCGGTCGTTGACACCAGCATGGACAATGACCGCGTCATACTTGTACATGCTGCGGAGTGACCTGAGTGCTTGTGTTATGTGGCGGATTCCAGCGCCCGACAGGCAGCCTACTGTGATCATTCCCTTGTTCAGTCTGGTGGGTGGGACGTCAGTGTGTCTGACTATGGCGTCACCTATTACAAGTGTGTCTGGCATTGTGTGTGGCCTTAAGGGCTGTGACTGTTTAGCACACTGACGTTGAGAACTATGTGTTGCATGTCCTATGTCTTGTGGAGGCAGTTGCTTGGGTGTCTGCTTCGGAGGCCTCGTTAGGTTCGTTACATGTTTTAACAGTGCCTCCGAGTATGTCTTTGTGTGTTCATGTGTTTGTTTAGCATTTGTGATAGTTCCATGTGACACTGGGTTTGTGGTGTGCGTGGTGTCCTTCCCCTCCCGTTTGGTCTTGCCGGTCGTGGTTTGAGAGAGCTCAGCCTCCTGTCTGGCTATATAGTTGCATCTCTCACATGTATTATGTTTAGTGGGGGAGGTGTGGCTTGTCCGTGTCCATGAGGCACCTGTAACATTGCCTTAGGATGCCCAGATTCACCATCTGAACAGGAGAGGTCACTAGCAATTGACCCTTCGACATGCCAGAGAACGTGAATGCGTTTGCTGTGTAACTGGGTCAGAAGGGACCTATAGGGAAGTGGGTACTCAAGGGGATTCTAGGCTAGTGTAGTACTCCGTCTAGTATACATGTACTTTACCTATGTAGGAATACTGTGGGAGCAGGTGCTGAGCTTTTGTGATAGAGAACAGACAGTTTAGATTGCAAGTAGAGAAGTTCTACATGTAAACCTGCGGAGCACGGAGCCAGATATAGTGTAACGTTGTTTACATGGTACATGACACACATGCCCACACATATACTGCACCTGATGCCTGTGGTCAGTGCCACAGGCTACGGTGGACAGAGACATCACATATATGGCATGACACAGTACAGGTATGGTGACATTCTGCAGGTGTCGTACACAGCGTGCTGGTGACTGACCGCAGATGTCAACTGTCAGCTGTGGTGCACGCTGTGCAGCAGTAGGATGCTGTACCGATACAGGAATATGTCCGCAATCACGGGGTGTACACCACTATGGCGCACACCCCATTGTGTGCAGATGGGGACACCTGCCTGTGTGGTCAGCACCCTCACAATACAATGCACCCACACGCCATGTCACAGGGGGCGGACTTGCACAGGTGGCCAGTATGGCTCACAACTATGGCATTGACAGGGTCGTACAATGCAGCACCAGTACGGGATGGTCACCCTGTGTGGTTAGTGTCCATTCACAACACTATATCTGCATACACCCTCACAATAGGCAGCAGACATACACACATGTTGACACACTGACATGGTGGTGACCACACATGTCTACACGGAGGGACGACGTGTTGCATGTACTGCACCATCCACATCCATGCACCCCACACTGAGGTATGTACAGATCTCTACCATGGTGTACAGTGATGTGTGGCACGTGGCACCTAGTCCCCCCAATCTGTGGCATACATGGGCACACATTCCTGCACACATGTCGGTGCTGGGAATGCCACACCCACTATATGGGATATGTGCAGGCGTGCAGCGGTATGTAGTGCATCATGCGTACCAATACTGTATCCGGCAGCTGTGCCGATATATGCACTTGGGAGGGGGTAGGGGTTACAGTAGCCATGTGACATATGGTCGATGACACCTGACCGATGGGTATGCATTATGGCAGCACTGTCATGTAACGGCGACATAGCAGACTGTATGCACATGGCAGGGTAGGATGGTGTGTGACACACCTGTGACCACCACCTGCACACATGCATGTGGACAGGTGTTTAAACACATGATGTACACACATACCGCCATGCGTGCTGTTACTATGCCACCATATGACGGCCCCCATGATGAGTATGCATGTGGTAGGGGGTTGCAACTGTGTTATGGACATCGGACACTGCTCATGCATGGCTGCACCATGCACAGTACACGTGTCACATATATCCCCTGTTGCCATGTGTGTATGCATTGCTACGTTGTGACATGTGTGTCGACATACATGAAACATGGACTGTGGTATGGTATCACAGCTGTCACAGGCAAACTGTACAAGGGTATGTGTCCCAGTCAACACCGCTACACCCTGTAGGGGGAGCATACCACAGACATGTGTCCACCCTCCATTCATGTGTGTATTACCACGTACGCCAGTGTTATGCATGTGGTACATCACAGGCTTCGTATGTGTCCTGTGTGCAGTCCATGCACACAGCCAGACAATCACATATATGACATATCCGGACTTTGTTTCACTGTGGTACAGCTGCAGTCATGTGTCATATCTGTGTCAGGCCCATGGTATGTGTTGAACACGCCTGTCCATGTATACCGATATGGGCGGACTACATCACACCTGTGGGATCATTGATAGTACATGTGTACTCTGCATGATGGGCGTACACCGCCATATAGACCTGTGGATATATGTCACATGCTGTTGCTGGACCATGAGGCATACTGCTGCACCGATGACATGGTGCTGGCATGGCAGCTACAGTGTTCACTGCAGTGTGTACATGTTCAGCCTGCACCCATGATGCCTGTGATGTCATCTGTGTGTGTACGTGTAACTGCATGTGTGTCCACCCTGTGCGTGTGTACGGGTTTACCTGGCCGTGACTTGCGGTGTGTACACTCCGTCTGCATGCCGGACGGCGCGTAGCACATACTAAGTGTGTGAGCATGCCCGGGTTGCTGTTGTGTAGGTGGACACACAATGGTCCACACTCTGCCCTTCCATGATTCCACCCCATGTGTATGCATGTCTGCACTCTGCAGATTCTAAGTGTGTGAGCATGCCCAGTAAGCAGCTGTGTAGATGGACACACAGTACAGTGCACACCGTGCCTGTCTGTGAAGATACCCCATGTGCATGTATGTTTCCCCTTTGCAACCGCCACGTGTGTGAGCATGCCGGGTTGCTGTTGTGTAGGTGGACACATGACGGTCCACACTCTGCCCTTCCATGATTCCACCCCATGTGTATGCATGTCTGCACTCTGCAGATTCTAAGTGTGTGAGCATGCCCAGTAAGCAGCTGTGTAGATGGACACACAGTACAGTGCACACCGCGCCCGTCTGTGATGATACCCCATGTGCATGTATGTTTCCCCTTTGCAACCGCCACGTGTGTGAGCATGCCTGGGTTGCTGTTGTGTAGGTGGACACACACGACGGTCCACACTCTGCCCTTCCATGATTCCACCCCATGTGTATGCATGTCTGCACTCTACAGATTCTAAGTGTGTGAGCATGCCCAGTAAGCAGCTGTGTAGATGGACACACAGTACAGTGCACACCATGCCCGTCTGTGAAGATACCCCGTGTGCATGTATGTTTCCCCTTTGCAACTGCCACGTGTGTGAGCATGCCCGGGTTGCTGTTGTGTAGGTGGACACACACGACGGTCCACACTCTGCCCTTCCATGATTCCACCCCATGTGTATGCATGTCTGCACTCTGCAGATTCTAAGTGTGTGAGCATGCCCAGTAAGCAGCTGTGTAGATGGACACACAGTACAGTGCACACCGCGCACGTCTGTGAAGATACCCTGTGTGCATGTATGTTTCCCCTTTGTGACCGCTAGGTGTGAGGGCATGCCCAGTACGCCATTCGGGGGTACACAGTACAGTCGGCACCGATGTCTGCTACTAGGCGTGTAGCCATGGCCAATGACATCCTGCATAGCCATGGTGGCCGTCCAGGTGAGTCATATGTGGTTGATATGCCACAATGGCTGCCTACATCATGCACGCCGGTTGCCCTCTCATAGGGTATACTGTCTGTGGTGCATCCCATATCCATGTCGTGATGTTGTGCTCCGTAGTTAGTTGGTATTCCCGAGTGCAGCACTACCGTGTTACTGTACGCCCACCTTGGGATGGTAACATGCTGTGTGACTGCGCACTCTGTCTTCATTCCCTATTGGCTGCCTTGCCTCTGCAGATGATATCACCCACCTAGGGGTATGCCTCCTGACAGTGCTGTGCTCAGTAATCTCGGTAGCGCGTTCTGTAGATGCATCATGCTGTAGTGTGTTCATGTAGGTAGGCGTAGGTTCAACTCCCGGCCCTTCCCCGTGTGTGTGTGAGGTGTGTGTGTGTGTGTGTGTTTCCAGCTGCCCTTGGAGAGAGTAGTTCTTTTAGTCACTTCGCAACACATACCTTGGCTATTGGCATCTATTCCTTTACGGATGATGTCACCCACCTAGAAGTATGCCTCTGACAGCGCTGTGCTCAGTAATCTCGGTAGCGCATTCTGTAAATGCATCATGCTGTAGTGTGTTCATGTAGGTAGGCATAGGTTCAACTCCCGGCCCTTCCCGTGTGTGTGTGAGGTGTGTGTGTGTGTGTTTCCAGCTGCCCTTGGAGAGTAGTTCTTTAGTCGCCGCAACACATACCTTGGCTATTGGCATCTATTCCTTTACGGATGATGTCACCTGCCTAGAAGTATGCCTCTGACAGCGCTGTGCTCAGTAATCTCGGTAGCGCGTTCTGTAAATGCATCATGCTGTAGTGTGTTCATGCAGGTAGGCGTAGGTTCAACTCCCAGCCCTTCCCCGTGTGTGTGTGAGGTGTGTGTGTGTGTTTCCAGCTGCCTCTGCAGATGGTCATGCTTTTAGATGCTTCGCAACACATACCTTGGCTATTGTCAGCTATTCCTTTATGGATGATGTCACCCGCCTAGAAGTATGCCTCTGACAGCGCTGTGCTCAGTAATCTCGGTAGCGCTTTCTGTAAATGCATCATGCTGTAGTGTGTTCATGTAGGTAGGCGTAGGTTCAACTCCCGGCCCTTCCCCGTGTGTGTGTGAGGTGTGTGTGTGTGTTTCCAGCTGCCCTTGGAGAGAGTAGTTCTTTTAGTCACTTCGCAACACATACCTTGGCTATTGGCATCTATTCCTTTACGGATGATGTCACCCACCTAGAAGTATGCCTCTGACAGCGCTGTGCTCAGTAATCTCGGTAGCGCGTTCTGTAAATGCATCATGTCGTAGTGTGTTCATGTAGGTAGGCGTAGGTTCAACTCCCGGCCCTTCCCCGTGTGTGTGTGTGTGTGTGTGTGTGTGTGTGTGTGTTTCCAGCTGCCTCTGCAGATGGTCATGCTAGACGCCGCAACACATACCTTGGCTATTGTCAGCTATTCCTTTACGGATGATGTCACCCGCCTAGAAGAATGCCTCTGACAGCGCTGTGCTCAGTAATCTCTGTAGCGCGTTCTGTAAATGCATCATGCTGTAGTGTGTTCATGTAGGTAGGCGTAGGTTCAACTCCCGGCCCTTCCCCGTGTGTGTGTGTGTGTGTGTGTGTGTGTGTGTGTGTGTGTGTGTGTGTGTGTGTGTGTGTGTGTGTTTCCAGCTGCCTCTGCAGATGGTCATGCTAGGCAGCCGCAACACATACCTTGGCTATTGTCAGCTATTCCTTTACGGATGATGTCACCCGCCTAGAAGTATGCCTCTGACAGCGCTGTGCTCAGAAATCTCGGTAGCACGTTCTGTAAATGCATCATGCTGTAGTGTGTTCATGTAGGTAGGCATAGGTTCAACTCCCAGCCCTTCCCCGTGTGTGTGTGTGTGTGTGTGTGTGTGTGTGTGTGTGTGTGTGTGTGTGTGTGTGTGTGTGTGTGTGTGTGTGTGTGTGTGTGTGTGTGTTTACAGCTGCCCCTGGAGAGAGTAGTTCTTTTAGACGCTTCGCAACACATACCTTGGCTATTGGCGTCTATTCCTTTACGGATGTTGTCACCAACCTAGACGTATGCCTCTGACGGTGCTGTGTTCAGTGGTCCACGTAGTGCGTTCCATACCTGTGTCATACTGTCGTGCGGTTGGGTAGGTGGGGGTAAGGTCAATCCCCATGCCTGCCAGCTGTGTGTGTGTGTGTCTATGCTCCCAGCCTCATGGGTTCATAGGTTATGGCTTTAGAGGTTCCGCAGAACACTTATATCCTGCCGACATCTCTGTGTTTGTGGATGGTGAGACGCAGCTCGTGGACTGCCTGTGTGCCTGCTGTGGTTGGCGACCTCTGTAGAGTGTTCTCCACGTGCACCCTGCTGTGGTGTGGTGGGGTGGTGCTGTGTACATTACACTCCCGGCCTTGCCACATGTGTCCGTCTGTATCTCTCTCGATGTATATATACATACTTATGTTATGCCCATAGCGCTGCTCTTGCATGGACAGCTGTCTGTCCCATGTATCGCATATTTGCACGGCTGACACATAGAACTGTGGTACGATGCATATCCATTCATTGTCCATGCAACGTCCGTATTCTGGCACGCCCTAGAGACGTCTGCTGGATATCGTGCAGACAGCTATCCTTGCTGTACTGACACTGTACCCGTACACGCCATAAACCTTGTGTATCATTGCCTGTTTATGGTGTGTGTATGTCTATCTGAGCTGTGTGCATGGTCGTGTGTATGTCCCACTATAGCCGTCTGTGCAGGCCACTATGGGTAATCCTTGTAGACCGCTGTTTCATGTGCACTTCAGCACATACCTGTGGACCATACTACCCCTCCTACGGCAGCACGGGAGCGGCCTTAGATCAACCGCTGCCCTAGGCGATAGGGCTCCATGGCGCCCACCACCACAACACATGGTGCCCCCATCCTGGTGTACCTACATGACATAACTACTAGAAAGGTGGCCCTGCTAGTGTGGCGCCCTAGGCAGCCGCCGGGTTGGCCTATGCCTACGGCCGGCTATGAGCACATCCCAAGGTATACTTTTAAATTCAGTGTTTTACAAAGGCTAGATTTTAATCCCAGAGGGGGGGACCTTATCAACTATACTTTAGAATGTGAATTGAGATGGATTATTAGGTGGAGAGCTGACCAAACACCAGGGTTGAATGATGAAGCACAGATTAAGCCTCTTTTGAGAAGCAGGTGGCTTAAACCCAAATAACAGGAATGTAGTTTAGGTACAGCTATACATTTAACACCTATTAGTCCACTCTTTCAGTTGTTTACCACTGTTTTACATTGATATAATATACATATTTTCTATATATATATTGTTATATTTATAATTGATGAGAATTAGGCATAGTACAATATAATATAATACATGTTTTAATAAGATGTTTTTAAAGCTGTTAATATATGTGTGAGTATTTAACATTGCATTTGCGCTTTATATGCTGGGGTTAATTGTTCATTGTTTGATGAGAAATTGACCAATGAAAATGTAAGGAGGGATATTTAAAACCTGAATGCTTTTATGTTATGTGTAAGTCTGAAGGAGCCTACGGGTGAAAGCGCTTACTTGTATATAAAGGAACCTTTTTATACCATTTGGGCACTGTCCTGGACAATTTCTACGTTGACTGTTTCATCTACCTATGTGTTTTTTGGATTGTGTGCCATAAGGTGCCAGCGGTTATTTTATGTTGATTAGGTGTAATCCATGGTCAATTGACATTAATCATATTAATTCATTAAAGGATCTTCTTTATAAGTGGGAACGGCATAGTTTAACCATCCTATGACCTTCCTAGTTGAAGATGTTAGTGAGCCATTAGTATGTGTTCCACAGGTCGCCCATTTGTTCCGCATTATGGAAGCGAGTGATCCCCATTTTGGTGATGGCAGATTGAGAGCTGTGTACGCCGGTATTCGCATGACGGTCTGACTTTGTATGGGGAATTTCTAATGTAGTCCCTATCTGTATTTCCTGTGCTATGCCTTACTGCAGCTGTGTAATTCCGCCAGGTTTCCAGTTATGGGTGCCATCTTGGTCGTACGCGTGTCCATCCATGGGAATCGCCTACTGGACACTGATATAGGGCTGTACACATTTCACACCTGCTTTCAGCATTATCCGGTGGATGCTTTGCATCATTAGTGGGGAGTAAGGCATGTGCTATACCCACATCCCTCCCACGGGGCGGGCCAACGGATTATCTGCCAAACAACACCAAGCCCCATTTCTGCATACCCAGGATCCCATGGCTGCAACCCTCGACGGTACACATTACACATCCTTCATGTGTGCGGGACTGGGATGTGGACGCACTTCTATGGACTCGACAATCTGGGGATTTCTGTTCATATGTCCTGCATTTCATGGACACGTGTCATCAACCTTAAACACGCTGGTGGTGCATATGTCTAGCTGTGCCGTAGTCACGGCTGTCACTTCTTTTGCGTCGATCGCAGCTGGTTGATATTGCGAACGGAGCAACTTTTGGAGTCCTACAATGGACACCAGTGTGCATATGTAAAGTGTAGAACTTGTTGGACTGTCACCATCTGGCCAGTGGTTTTGACTGATGCTGTATGTTCCCCATTCGCGGATGTCTGTTTGACTACCCATATTATGTATTACTTGGCATATCTATATCCATGTGCCAGTAAGCGGAAATACAGCAAACCTTGAGTCCTGGTCATCTTCATAAAAGACATTAATGAACATAAACCAGACCAAAACAGACGATGACAAAAACAATACACTCCACAGTCCAAAGATACTGAGCGCTTTCACCCACTAACATGGGGCATCATCAGAGTACGAAATACATTAGATAGTCATTCCTTATATACTTCCTTCAGAGTCAGTTTAAAGACAATTAATCAATAAACTTGCTCATAGTTAAGTAGCCAGTGCTCCAAGTCTTAAAGATAAAGTGACATATAAAAATCAGTGTTGCATACATTACTTGATGGAAACATTAATACAACAACAATGTGTTAATATAAATACAATATTGGTCAATACAATCAGTATATTGAAACATAATTGATAATTGTTGTGAGTAAACCTTAGAATGTAGTGTGTTGATAATGATATTATGTATATTAATGTGTATAATTGTTGTATTAAGATTCCAAATCATTGAATAAATAAGTACAATTAAATGCATATTTTGTATAAATATGAATGTAAATAAGAGTCACAATGTTAAATATAAATATGACTGTATATAACTATATAAATATGATATGAAATAAACTGTAGTTGTTTACATCTTGTTTTTGAGTGACATATCTATGTCCATGTGTCATATATACGGGCCATCGGACTGCTGTGTGTAGATATATACATGTGAACCCCTCGTTTCATACCTTGCTTTGTTACTGTCTGTGGATTACCTGTGTACACACATCTATTACCATACCATACCTTTCCCCTGTACAGGTTCTGGCATGGTGTATGGCTGGTTGGCCCTTAATCTTGCTGTGTGTTACATTGACCTGTGTCTATCTGGCAATTCGCTGGCGTGTCATGTGAGACCTTCTTGCTTCTATAGGGACCTGATCCCGTAATTGTGACGTGCTTCCACTGGCCATATATTTCTCTGTTGTCTGGGATCTGTATGTAACCAGTCCTTTCAGGACACTTTCTATTGTTGTTCTTTTTTGGTTACATATATGAGTACTTTGGTATGTTGTGCTATTATTGTGTGTGGAGCATTTCTCCACGGGCCTCTGCTGACACTGGACATATATCCAGCTAGCCTAGCCCGGTCAACAAGTGTGAGCCAACTAAACACAATTCGTACGGTGGCACCTTCTGACAAGTGGGTCGGGTTACAGATGCATAACCGTCGTCAATCCATACTACTAACACACACGTTATTCTATCCACATTCTATGTTTGTCTTATCACATAGCATGTGTTTCTCACTATTTCTACCGGTACTTTACATGGCATTGTCCGATTCCATACTTTCAGAGGCTGACAGTTTTGAGACATGTATAACTGACGTGGAGGACACAGCATTAACTTTCCCTGCTGTGAGCAGATCACACACGCACATGCGCACTTGCATTTCCTAACTGTGGGTTACGCGCAGGCGCACATGCATATCCGTATTCTGGTTACATATGTTTACTGGGTCTGTGTGGTTACGTGGTCTGTATTAGATGTGACTGTTCCGGTAACATATCTCTGATCCGGTTGACGGACGTGTGCGGAACACACTTTCACCTTTACACATGTAACTGTCTTTGCGGCATGGACGCATTACATTGCGTTCACATTTATATGTTCTATAGTCGTAATTCAAACGGGACTGCATTCACATTTGCCGGTTGCTGTGACCACTACACGTTAGCTGTTCTGTCTCATTTATATGCATACCCATGGTACTTAGCTAAATTTACATATCCCCCCACCCCACCCACCCCGCACTCACGTACGTCACAGGCATCCATTCTCCTGCTGGGAAAAGTGCAGTACTACATGTTACACATTCCTTATTCCCTACCACTCATGGCCCAGGATGCATATGTCGTGACCGCAGGGATATTCAGATCACAGGGGCTTATAGCCCCTACGCATATAGGCCTTCGATTGTCAGGGTGTTCCTGTGGTGCTTTGGGTTTGGTCTTGTCCGCCTAGTGTATGGAACTGCCCTGACCGTGTACGAATGTCAGACGAGTCACATGGGCATGGTTTGTCCGTGTCTATGATACCATATCCCCCCCCCATTATTCCTAACCGTGTGCGCTGATTGGCCGGCGTGCCCGTTGTAGATCGTGTTATAGTAATTGCACACGGTCTGGTCGACCAGACCTATTTCCATTACTATACCTCGGTATTTATAACCTGTCTCGCTATGTTACATGGGTTTAACATTGCGTGACAGCTTTCACTGAGCCACGGACATGCATGTCTGTTGCTTACTTTGGGGCAGTCCCACTCTGCTACACACATTTAACATGGCGGAACAGGTTGAACAGCACAGCAACGGGGATATCGGGCTCTCCGTCGCTGTTTTGTATTGAATCGCTATGTTGACTTTGTTTCACATAGCGAGACAGTGTCGACATTGGCAACGGACATCTCGCGCAGTACGTCAGCACCGCCGTGGGTGCCGTATGTCTGTGGATGGGCGGCGGACAGGCATTATGCTGTGCCATTATGTCTGGGAATATATGGTTTCTTTCCCTAGATGATATGGCATACTAGCAATGACCCACGTCTGGGTGTGGGTACTGCTGTATTTACCCATGGTTGCCTTTGTGTGGTCCCTCGGGCATCGGCCTCGGGACTGCACCACGTCTACCGTGGATATATCTAGCATTACCCACATCCGGGCATGGGTTATTGCTATGATATTCCGTGTGTACGGACACGTGTGTTTGGACAACCTACAATAGCTTCTGCTATTGGCATACAATGCTGTGGGTGGTGCCGGTTACCATACATATGCCTTTCTCAAAAGCCGACTTCACACTTCTAAACACTAGTGTGGTCTCCTTTAAGGCCCCTGAGCCGGTTGTAAACATTACTCAAACCGCTGAATCACTTACATATGCCTTCTACCAGCACCTACAGGACTGCATGGATCAGGCAATCCCAAACAAAACTGAGACTCTTTGTACCAAAGGCAAGCATCCGGTCTGGTGGACCCCAGCCATAAACAAGCTCTACAACAAAAGGAGGAAGCTACTACAAGATAGAGCAAAATCCTTGTAAGGTAAGACACCCTTGCTCATTATAAGTGAAGAACTAAGAGCTCTCATAAAATCATCCAAGGCAAATTCGAGAGATAAATCACCAAGGACTCAAAAGACAATCATAAGGCCTTCTTTAGCTATGTTAGACACCTAGGAGGAAACTCCCAGATATGCTCAGAATTAGTTCAAAATGATGTGAAGATTACTGAACCTACACACATTGCCAACATACTGGCTGACAGGTTCAGTGCAAACTTCTCCCCCCAAAAGGAGAGATATCTATACCAGAGGATTGTAGCCCCCCAAACATCTCTAACGCCCAGGTGAGAACTGCTCTCTCCAAGGCAGTAAACACAGCATCCATGGGACCAGATGGTGTCCCCAGCTGTGTACTCCATGAACTCAGTGAGGAATTAAACCCGCAGTTAGGACAGCTGTTTAATCTTAGCCTCACCTCAGGATACGTACCCAAGTAGTGGCGCAAGGCGACTGTGGTCCCACTTCACAAGGGCGGTGCCTCCACTGACCCTGGAAATTACCGTCCCATTAGCTTGACAAGCCTTATCTGCAAAGCCATGGAGAGGATCATAATGGAACTCATAGATAAAGACATAGGGAACTTGCAGACTTTGGATCCAACCCAGTTTGGCTTTGTCAAAGGCAGATCATGCCTTTTAAACTTGTTTGACTTTTTCAAAACAGTCACCAAGTCCATTGATGAGGGTAAGGCAGTCCATACAGCCTACCTCGACCTGGCAAAGGCCTTCGACACAATACCCCCCTCAGGTATCATTGAAAAACTCATCAGCTTGAATGTAAACCCATACATCACAAGATGGGTTGCAAACTGGCTAAGTGACAGAACCCACACGGTCAGAGTTGCTGGCGCCATGTCAGACTCAAAGCCGGTCACAAGTGGTGTCCCACAGGGCTCAGTCCTGGGTCCACTCTTGTTCGGCATCTACTTTTCCAAAGTACAAGCAAACACAGGAGGGTTATGGCTGACAAAGTTTGCAGATGACTGCGAACTGGGTGCCATAGTCGAAAACACATCTGACACAGATATCCTTCAGAAGGGCCTCACAGAAATGGATAACTGGTGCCAGAGACATGGCCTAAAGCTAAACGCCAAGAAATGCATAGTCATACCCTTCAGGAAAAACAAGGTTACCCCTAGCTACCATATAGGGGGCAATCCACTGAGCACAGAAGAAGTTACCAGGGATCTGGTGACCCAGGTTGACAGTAACCGTTCGTTTGACACTCACGTTGCTAAAGTAGTTAGGTAGACCTTCTACATTGCCCACCTGATCATGAAGGGATTCACATCTAGATCAAGGGAGGTCATCGTCCCCCTGTACTCATCACTCATTAGACCTATGATTGAGTACAATGCCCCATTCGGAATGTATCTGACCCAACACCTGCAGCAGCTGGAAAGGCCCCAAAAGTTCATCACCAAAAGGATACAGGGTCTCAAGAATATGTCTTATGCTGCCCGACTGAAAGAACTCCAGCTCTATTCAGTCGCATACCGCTTGCTCAGAGGTGACCTGTGCCTGACATACAAGGCCATGTCAAACCCAGATTTGATGAATATGCTTCATCTAAAGAATCTAGATCCCTCAGAACCACAAGGGTGGGAGACTTAAACCTTGACACGGTCATTAATAGAACGTGCTGGAGGGACAGATTCATCACCCAGAGACTCACTATGCTGTGGAACAACATCCCGGTACATGTGAGGCAGAGCACCTCACTGGCCTTGTTCAAGAGGAATCTTGACCAATGGATGGGAGATCGCAGATATACCCCAGGGATTACTTCAGTGTCACTGCTTTACAGAGGTACAGCAATATAATAGGCATAGTTTTCTTCAAACTAAAGGGGTGGCGAAGGCCACATAACTATGGGCTAGGCTTATAAATGCCCTTGGGCAGATAGCCTACTATGAACCTATGAACCTATGTTCATAGTTTGTCCCATTCACACTTGTCTATCCCCTGTCCTCATTCGTACGTGGATATTTCTGTGGCACATGATTGAACTATGTATTACCTGCAGGTATGCTGTGTACAGTGCACATATGTCACGGTTGATTACAGTGTATCTGTGTACCTACCTCTGTGATACTGAGGACTACCACACATCCTTCGCAGCATTACATGCGTATGTCCATACTATTATTCGTTGGCCTGTGGGGGGTTGTCAGAGCGACAGTTACACGTGTCCCTGTTTGTGCACGCATCATGGTGGTCTTTGACCGGCCTCCGTTGCTATCATGGGATGGACGGTGGTGTTGGTGTGTGTTTGGGTTGTGTTTCCACTGCCGATACGTCAGTGGGGGGGTGGGGTTGGCACGTGTTCCTCTTTGCAGGGGGCCCCATCCTGGACATTTGTGTCATGCGTCGACACTTGGCACGTGCCATATGTCCTGTGATATTCCCACAGTCGTGTATGCCTTCCTGCATTACTACTGCGTGTTACTGGCAGTTTGTATCTGGTACGCATGGCTATTATGTTGGATAGCTTAGGCTATTCCCATGATATGACATACCCATTCATCCGGGCATATACGTGTTATTCAATCCTTTGCATTGGCTGTGGGTGTTTGGCCATCCGGCACCACTATTATCTATGTGTGATGTCCCACCTTCACCTTCTGTGCATGTGGCACCCTGTTGGGGTGTCCTGCTTGGTGGGCGGATGTTCCGCCCTATGTGTTGTGTTTGACATGTCTGCATAGCTAATCATCGGTACAGTGGCTGCACATACTGCTTTGTCCAGATGTGTACAGTTATGGACACTGTGGCGTGTGAACACCTATGGGGTTTCGACAGGTCCGTACCACATGCGGGATGTACGCATTCTGCCAACACATTCACATGCGGCCATTTGGATATCAGTACCTGAGGTGGGATGTTGACATGTGGGGTACATATTTGCATGCGTGGCACTGCCTAGGACAATACTTCATACTACATTTGAGGTATACCCACTGTGTGTATGTGTGCAGCTGCGCAAGGCTGCTAGCTGGATTGGGTGGACGGTCGTACATGGGTGCGGGTTACGTGCTATGACGGGGCTGTTGTGCATTACATTTGCATGCATGGGTTCTGCTTCTGGATATTCCGCTTCGGCATACGCCATCCTATGTGTATGCGACGGGTACGTTGCTGGGTGTAGTACATGTTGCTATGCACATGTTTGTCTGTGTTTAAGGTATCTGGCTTCTTTCTGGTTGTTATATAGACACGGCTGCCCGGCTGTGTACTCTCACTACCACTGTGGAACTGCTGGTGACCATGCCCATGGGGCTACTCGTGTGTAGGTGCAGCGCGTTGACATGCTGCGGTACACCTTCACTGGGTATGCCCACTGACAATGCATTGCGTGACAGACACGGTATTACGTGTATCCTTTGTTCCTTGGACGGGTACAATTTGGACTTCGTGGGTTAATGTTTGGTTCTCCGTTTTGTGTAGACGGGTACTATGTTGCATACTCTGCGTACGTTTCATTATCCACGGACACTGGCTGGTGCGGTTACTATTGCAGGCAGCCTGTGACAGTCAGCACTTTAGGTTGCTCCTCGCCTGCCGGCTTGGCCACGCCTACGGGCGCATCCAACTTGGGCTCGCGCACGTGCCCTCTGCACGTGGTTGTGGTTGCGACTGCACTCATTACTATGCATGTGGCGCTGCTACGCCGGTTATATACTGCACTGCTGGCGCACGCCTTACACCGGCCTTGCGCCGAGCTTCATGAATCCGGGGGGTTGTTTTTTATGGTTACATGGCTGTAGTCAAGCACACTATTGTTATACTGGATGAAATGTCTATAGGTGATGAAAACTAAAAAAGTGATTAAGGCTTTTAATGTGTACCTGGCAAAACTGTAAGTATACTGGAAGTTCGGTTGTACTTCATGATATTGGTTATTTTGCTAGGATGCTCCATGTGCATTGTGTAAGTCTTATTTTCATAATTAAATTAAAACATTAAATGTAGAATTTCAGAAGGTAGTTTGTGAAGGTATCATTTTGTGAGTGATGGTTAAAGATATGGAAGCTAGTCCCTGCAGTCGTGCAATCTTAGAGTCATAATAGTTAAGTAAGAGTTGGGGTGCAAGAGGTTCATAGATACATACTAGCCTAGTGATCTGTGACGATCATAAGTTGCCTAGCCTTACATTCCCATGATAGCTTTTAGGCCTTATATTTTATGTTCAAATAACCCAGGGATGGGCAGAAGAAGAATATGTTGGGGACATTTACATGTTGCCCCTATCCATGAGGGACAAGGGTGCTAACCCAAGGGTGAAACTGGTTTGGCTTGCCATTCTGCAAAAATAACATTGCTTACTTTATTAATAACTGGGGTTTGCAACATGACATTTGCTTCGGTGATTGATGCTTCTGTTAGAGGTCAGTCTCCTGAATATCCCTATAATTGCCTCTGAACCTCCATTTTGTGGTACCACAAGAATCTGTCCTTGGACCTCTTAAGTCTATCATCTTCATCAGTGTACTCCCTTCCATGCAGCCATTACATTGTTTAGACAACTTGTTGTGGAGATACATTTCATCATCTGCTTCTGAAATCAGGACTTCATGCATCCATACAAGTCACCATTGTTAGATCAAGAATGGTGTTCTGTCTTTCAGTTTGTTAGATGCAGCTAGCATTCTGCAGCTGCCCTCTCTAATTTTTCTTCAACATTTTCACCTGTCACTACACCTTATGGTGGAGTTATTTGTCATGTTTTTTATTTGACAGTCTGGTAGCCTACCCTGTCTAGTCAACATTCTTTCGGCAGAATAATATTTTCTTGGTACTGCACTTCTCAGGTGACCAGATGAAACAAACCAGCCAAGAAGTTATTTATTTATTTTTATTATTTTTTTTTATTATTATTATTTTTTTTTGCAGTGGGCAAGCCCCATACAACCACCACATAGAGGATTCACTTCTCATACCCCCTTATCTAAATACAGCAATTTCTACCCACACAAACACAGAAAAAAAACTTTGAATCACCATGCCAGTGCACAAGCAGAACTCACGACAGCAGTGATTTCCTGTGGGTACAATTATCACGGTGTTGCCAATAAGAGAAGTGCATTTGGTGAATTAAAACATTATCCAGTTTACACTTGAGCTGAAGTAGAGTTCTATTTTCTTATAAGTGGATTTAAATTAGTTCCCTTAATTTGCAATATTTGCCCCTGCTGATTCCATATCTTTCTTCCTTAGGGCTATTCTTTTAAATTTCATTTAGGGTTATTTCACCACTTTCCCCTGCCTTTTCGAAAGAGAAGGGTCATCAGTCTTAACAGTCTTCCTCAGAGTTTTTATCTTCCACCCATTCCATCAACTTTTGATCTCCATTTGTAGTTTATCTAGGTTTTTATTCTTCTCTAAAAGACCACCAAAACTGCACAATGTATTCTAACTGTGGTCTGAACAGAAATCTATAGAGAGAGAATTGTATCCTTGTCTTTGGTATTTTCCTAAGGATATATCTGAATATCCTGCTGGCTATAGAATCTGCATTTTTACTCCATGCCTGGTGTTTAATTCTGCCATAATGAACACAATAGATGTTTCTCCTGCTCTTTCACATTTATTGGAATGACCAGATGATATTCTGTCACTGGTTGCTGAACCCTTGGTGAAACAACTAACATTTTTCTACACCAAATATCAGTTGCCTTTTGCCTGTCAACTCCAGTTGTTGTTGTGTCTTTCGGCTTTTCCCAGTTAGGGGTCGCCACAGTGGAACTCCGGTCTGCTAATGATTGGCAGTAGATTTTTACATACCGAGTTGCCGGCTCTGACGCACAACCTTCAACGAAGGTACGCCCATTCACGCGTGTCTCCACAAAGAAGATTCTCTAGCTGAGAATCGAACAGGACAACGTTTTACTGTGAGGCAACAATGCTACCACAGCACCACCACCGCAAAGACAGCTTATTTTAGATCATTTCTGAGTTTGGTGCTCCTATCACCCATCATTGCCTTTATTTTGCATCATCCATAGACTGATTCTGTTCTCCATGTTTCATTTGATGTCAATGCAGTAAGCGTTCATTTTGAAGTACGCCACCCTCAGGGGCCACCACTTGTGACACTACACTACTCAGTTTATCATGTGACAATAAACCATTTGCTATCAAATTCTATGTTCTTTTTCCCCAGCAGTTTTCCTTTCCATCTTGTCTTTTTCATTCATATCCCAACACCCTTCAACTTGTAGATAAAAGCCTTCCATGGATTTTGTAGTACAGTAGTGAAGGCAGTATGTTTGAATTCTAAATGTAAGTGAAAATCAAACATTCAAAGTGAAATCCTAAAATTAGTTTTCTGTAAGAAGGCCAAATAAATCTGCTCTCTCCATGCAGGGGCTTTGCCTCCTGTAACCAATGTGATCAATTTTAAGATTGTTAGAACTTGGGGAAGGTAGATTTTCCATACTATGAATTTCATTGAACAAGTATATATTCACTGTTTATGAGTCTCACAAAAGTATTAGTCAAAATAGCAACACACTACCACCTACTATATCGGACAGAGTTGAAGGCTTTGCTGAAGTCTAGGGAGATGGTACTGACCACATGCCCGTTTTACCGATTTGTCATCCAGTCATAAAACTGCATTAAACTAGAGAGCCAGAGCTTTCTAACTCCCTTGACTATGATGTTTCCTCAGTAATTACATGGTTACATCAAAGGCAGCTAGGGAGGGTACCAAAATTTTTAATTTAACCTTTATGAAACTCATAGACAAAATACTGCCTGAAAATCAATCCTGACCCCTCCTCAGGGCCTTTGTGGCATACCTTAATAGACAGAAATCACAAACAGCTGACATGCTGCAGGGAGATATCCATACATGTGTGTGCTAAAACATCTGCTACAATCAGTAACGGAATTTTAATACCACAAACCGAGCATAATTACCTATGATTCTATTAACTTCTGTCTGTAAAAGATCTTAAAGGTAATGAGCAATCAAGCTAAAACCTCATAAAATTTATCCAAGGGGGGGGGGTCACATCACTGTTTGACCCTGGAAAAATCAAACTGATCACGCTTTGAAGAAATACCTGACGTCTCCCTCTGTACATTACTGTTTCACAGTTTATGGTCTGTTAATGCCCAGCACACAGATTACACATAAGGGATAAAACCTATAATCTCAGTTGTCGCCAGCCTGGGGCTATCATTTGAAATCAAAGTTAAAACTGGCAGCAGACTGCTCTTAGCTGTGGCCCATGCTCTTTTGAGTTCTCTCTTACCCGAAATTCAACATCTTGATAAATGAGTGCTTTCATAACTGGCACGTATCTACCTTGGTCAGTTACCTGAAACTGACAAAGTCAAATGCCTTTTCATATGAAATCAAAAGGACAAAATAACATTTAAAAACAGAAACTGCTTTCTTGTTTTTTTGTAGGAGACAAAGCCCCTCAAACCACATACAAGTGGTACTACAACTCCACCACCCACCTTAATAACACATTTTTTAATTTACTCAAATATTACTGTACATTTTGAAAAGGACGATATTCTACCAATTCATTTCTATAAGCATACAGTCACTGGGGTGGCACTTATGCCTTATAGATACAGCCAGTAGAATCAATGACTTCTTGCTGTATAACTGTGTTTTGGAAATTTCCACTTTTTGCCCAGAATTTCTAGAATTTCAATGGTACTTCCAAAGCTCTAATAATTTTCCTGTGGACTTTTTTGTATTTATGCATGATTGTAGGTGTCACTAAAACAAATGTTTAATGCTGTAGCCAGGAATATACTTTGAACTGTACAGAACAAGTAAAAATAAATGTTTGCATTTCAGAGAAGTGTGACGTTCTACTGTTGCACCTTTAACAGGATTTCCTTTCCGTGTTCTGTATCCAGGACAACAAAAAGCAGATCAGTATAAACAGCCAAATGGGGGAGAAGGAGAGAAGAGCAGAGAGCTTCTGCATATTTTAGTTCTGCATATCCTGCTCTCACTGGATTGTTCACCTGGAATATTGGCAACTCTGTTTGTTTTGCCAACTCAGAGTACAGTCTCTTTCTGCACAGTGTGTGCTGGACAGCATGAAAGCTTTCTCCTTTTCAGGTTTGTGGAAACATATTTAAATAAGGAGAGATCTGACCTGAAGTTAGAATTTTTCCTCTTGTGACTTAGTGAAGTCAAGCACTATATCTTTAAGAGGTAAAAAAAAAAACATTTTGGTATTACTGTTTATATATTAAAGTTATTACAGCTGTAAAAAGTCAATCCTAGGATGGACAGAAGCATACAACATTGACATGCTTTCATAAATGTTTATGCTGTCACAAAGCTAGCCTTGGACTTGAGTTTCTTGATGATTTTGTGTGTTTTTTAGTTAAAGCCAGAGGCAGGATGAATGAGGGAAGTTGCACTGTCACTCTTTCCAGGTGTGGGCTCAGCTGCTGCTGGGCATGATTGGGCCCAGCTTAAATTAATAAAATAAATGAAAAATGAGGCTCTGATTTATGAAATTAATTTACATAATGGTTAAAGTCTTTGCCTCCCATGTACAAAGTACAAGGTGTGATCCTAAACTCTGGCCAATGTTTGGAGTTTGCATGTTCTCCCTACATCTTTGTGGGGTTCCTCCAACCTCTAAAAAACATGATGAGTGTTTCCATCTCAAACTCACCGAGGAATGGAGCTGTGGGCAACAGTATGGACTCTACAAGGTGCCCTATAGGGGGAAGAGTTGTACAAACCAACCACTTTGGGCTTCTACTGTGCTGCGCAGTATCCTAAAGATAGGAGAACACTGATCACAGACTGTGTGTTGTGGCAGGGCTAGCCACTTAACGATGTAAAATATGGCTCTAGGTGATTCGTTCATGTTGACTGATGCTGCCAAAATGGGCATGAGTAGTTACCGGTGATAACCGGGTTGAGGACCCAACCTAATCTAACCTATGCCAGGACCCAGCTAACAGTAGGAGGGGTATATGTGCCCCTATGGCCAGTGTGTGTCCAACACAAAGCCCAGCAGCCCTGGTCAATAAGCTACTGGCCGGCCGGTGTCTATTTGCCCAGCCTGGATTACTTGGGATAGCTCTGTTGAGTGAAAGCTGGATGTCAAACCAATCAACCTGCCAAACATGAACTGAGAATTGCTGCACTTAATGTAGGTTAATTGACAGGATTCAGGTTGGAAGTGGATGACATGATAATACAGAGGAGGGTGGGCATTGCATTTATCCATGAGACAAGATGGAAGGGCAGTGCAGTGAAGCCATTTGGCTTGAGATCCAGAATCTACTACTCAGGAGGACAGGCTAGAAATGGTGTGGGAATTGTAGTAAGAGACAGGTCTCAGAAGGCAGTGAGGGATATCAGCAGAATTGGTGACAAACTCATGGCAATCAAACTCCAGCCTAATGATAGGTCAGTATTCATAATCTCAGCTTATACCCCACAGCAGGGTTGTTATAGTGAGGAAAAGAGTGCCTTTAGACAGCAGTTGCAGGACCTACTAGATAAAGCACGACAACATGAATCCGTGTTGATAATGGCTGACTTGAATTCACATATCGGGAAAGACAGAACAGGATATGAGGACTGCCTGGGTCCACATGGGTGGGGCAACAGGACTAATGAAGGAGAGGCCATTCTAGACTTCTGTCTAGCAAATAGCTTGATAGTAGCCAACACATGGTTTAGAAAGAGAGACAGTCACATGATCACATACAAGCGTGACCAACATGCAACTCAGGTAGACTTCCTCCTAGTAAGGGAAGGGCACTGCAATATACATTTTAGAAGCCTCAGCATTCTGAAGTTTTACAGATAACTTCAGTTAATACAGGCTATGGCAGTCCCAGAAGAAGTGATTGTGCTTTGATTTATTTAGTTAGTTCATTAGTTAGTAGTAGTTTAGTTAGTATATGTTCCCCAAGAGTTCACACAGAAAAGAAAAGTGGTGGTCTTTTCTTGGAAATGTGTCTCTCATTGTTTTACTTTGAGAGTACTACACTGTGCCAGCCAGAGATGGGCAGTGTTGGGGGTGTTATCTTTCCTAAATGCCACAGAGAAACCAATACTTGCAAGTTGTCAAAAAAGGAAGTACTAACATACCCTGTTCATGGATACCTTGTTTTTAATGTATTACTCAGATACTAATGTACCTTGCAGATGTCTGCATTATTATAAAGCTTATGTGGCAAGCACAGCGCATATAAGTGCTGTTGTAAGGGAGAAAGAATCTCAGAACAAAAATTATTTCCCATATTTTCTACAGAACAGATGAAGCAGAAATACTTTTCTCTGATTTGTTAATGAAGGCTAACATGCCCACCTCACTAGTAAACCTTGCAGGCCATTTGTATGGGTAAATGTTCAGCACTTGTTCAGTTGCTTAGCAACATTTATGTGAGCATCACAAAATTACTGTCATAACTAACAGGGCTCTTGCACCCAGCTGTACTACCACTATAATTCAACATATGAAAGAGGAACAATTCACACTGTGTCCGATACTAGCCTTCAAGTTTATTGTGAAAAGGTTTGTCCTTTATTAGTTTCATATGGTGGACCTTCATTCACTGGGAATATACAATTTAGAATGCTGACATCTAGGTCCATATTGATTTCTCCAACACAAATAAAATTATTTTCACTTAGACATGGCTTCTTAAGATAGAGCACTCCATGAAAAAAAACTACTCTGGCTTATCTGCAAATAATGGAAATACAAGTTTTAGAAAACAAACCACTGAAAAATCCACAGAGAAGCAGCCTCAGTCCAACACGGCACACAATCCACGTATATTAATATTATGAGCACTTTCGTTTGGTACAATACCAAACTTCAGAAAAACACATAGCATTCAACTGTTATACTTTAAAATTCACATGATGAATTTTAAAGTATAACAGCTGAAAATAATACAAAAGTAATGGAAAAAACAGAGGTGGATACTTACCAAGAATAACCTTGTGTCCCTGTGCCATAAGGCCATTCAAGAAAAAAATAAGTGATGAGTCCTATAACTACTAGGTATTGAGAAAATTATTACAATAACTAGTGAAAAGCATGCATACAAATAAGAAAATGAATAACAATGAATATGGTGGGATGAGGTGTTAGAGATGCAAAATATTTGGTACTATAAAACTATGGAACTTGTTACTTAACCTGTGGTTCCATGCTGTGTCTAATACCTGGCCCCCACAAGTGTACGTGTGCGTATGTATGTGTGCCCGCATGTGTGTTTGTGTGTCTGTGTGCATGTCTTATGTACTGTATAGAAATGCAGAGAGCAATTTGTACAAGATGTCCAAAAGTGGGGCTATCTCTACAAGGACAGAATAACTTGTATAAAGCAACATGATACATTCTTCTACTGTGCTTTCAAAAAGTCATGTAAAATAATGTAAACCATATATCCTCTTTGTGCGTCTTGGTGATTTGTATACAAGTGAAAAGCACAACCCTTAGAAATAAAACAGCTGTGATGCAGTACATGAACAGTTAGATGTTTTTATCTTACATTTTATTTGATTGCATGTGTAAACCACTTAAAAGAAGTATTGAAAGTTGTTAATTTTATGAAATTCCTGGTGAAGAGAATGATAAATGCACCATTCATCAATTGATTGAATACTGGAGCAGAATATTTTGAGGGGGAGCAAGAGTTGGAGTCATCACCATGATTTCACCATTCACTACCCAGAAACTCTAAAAAGGTATTAAGATTGAGTATGACTGAGGTGACCAACAGGCTGGAGACAATATGAATCCAGCTACCAAATTTGATGGGAATATTTGACTTTTATATGAAAAGGCTTAAGGATGCCACTATTGAGGATGATGAATTCCTACAGGACCAACAGGCAGTGATGGAATCAGTAAAGTAGCAAATGGCAAAGATCCAGAAGAAAGTTGTAGGGACAAACTGATCAAATGAAGTTAAATCTCACTGAATAGGAAGCTAAAGATCTAAAACAAAACCTAAGGCTATATGGCATTTTCGAAGCTGAGGAGAAAAGTGACTTGCTGGACTATGTGACAGGTAAAATTGTGGACTGGAGTGATTTTAATAAAGGCTGCTTGGGTGTTGCATCAGTGAACCAATTGTCACTGCCAGAAAGTGAGGTCAGGCATGGAAATAGTAAGCCAATATTGAATGAGCTTTTGACTGACGTCACGAAAGACAACAAGCATTGTGGAAACTGCTGCAACCAGGCAGGGAATTGGCAGTGTCAGTAGCATTTATCGAACACACTTATTCAGAGGTGATTTTGAGGAGCCATTCTCGATTTCTATTTTTTTTGATGAAATAGGGCCATGCAAGTATAACAGACTAAAATTTAGGCTGCCATTTCCTGCAATACTGAAAAACTTTTGGAATTAAAAAAAGTGTTGGTGTTTGACAATCTAGGATGAGGTGATTCAGAAAAGAAAAGATTAATTAGTGAGACTAATGTAATTAAAAATCAAACACATGACAAATGATTCAATTAACTGATACATCTGTAGAAGTGGAAGATAAATGAGAGAAAAAATATCAAGCTTATTGGAGAAGATTGCTCTGGTTGTAACAGTGACACTTTGTACACGATAGTAAGATAGGCTGAGGAGTTCAACATGAATTAGTAGTTTGTGGAAAATGAAAGTTTTTAATCATGTTGTTTTAAACAGAGTAGAAAATAAAGAGACAGAAGTCAGTCATGTCCCAATTGTTGATGAAAAACTTTATTTATTGTATGCTGTTTACTGATTGTGCCATAAAGGCAAATTTTTACCTTTTGTGTGTTTTATTTCCTATGGCTGACACCTACTCTAGCATGAGTAAAGGTAGAAGTTTCCATGTGTTAGTGTTTATCTATAAACTCCATGATTCTATAGTCATTTAATATTAGTCAAATGGTGGGGTGGGGTGGGGTATTAAGGGTTACAGTTCAAATGTTCCTACAAAGGAAATGAGTGTTGTTCTGTTATTTTAATGCATGTTATAATAGTACTTGGGATGTTTACTCATCAATTTATTATAGTATGACATAATATGGGAACTCAATATACTGTAGTATGTTCTTGACAAAAAAGTATAAAACATGGAGGAAACCCAAATAAGAATTATGAACTCTTAGTCAGATTTGAAGAGTTAAGTTTATCTCCTTAAACCTACTTTGATTACAACTTATGCTGACATGTGGTGATTTAACCAAATTTCTAATATGCATAATATGTACAATCAAATATGTTTGAAGGAAGATGTCTTCAAAATAACATATCAATGAAACATGAGGCAACATCTGCCCTATTTGTGACTATTTTTGCTATTTAGAAGAGGGGTATTCCATTTTATTGGGAATAAATTTCATATTAAAGATACTATTTTTCTATATCAATAAGAATCGGATTGTCCTTTGAGATCTTGGCAATTCAACATGACAGGTTAATGACTATTATTTGTAGGGATAAACTGGATTTAGGGGAAAAACAAGATATCTAGGTTTGTTTTTAAATGCTGGGGAGTTTATGTGAAATGTATGGAATTTAAATATCTGTTTAACACTTACTGTGATATTAGCACTACTCCAGGTAACTTCAAAGCCTATGACTAGCTCTGTTTACCCACCATGATAATTATAGAATTAGAGATTGACTGTTGGAGTAGGGTAATAGGATGAAAGCAAAATCTAGATATGAATAGATACAGATAAGGTGGGCTATATGAAGTAGAATGTAACCAGCAGAAGAATGATTGAAACAGAAAAAACTGCTGAGTAGTTAGGTAGAATGAACAGCTAAAGCTGGTAACTGTATGTATGATGGTTTGGTGTTGGTTCCTCAGGTAACAGGACGGTGTGAAAAAAAAGCAAGATGGAAGATGGCAGCTACTCCATGGTGATAAATTGCAATTTGTTGAAAAATTAATGGTGCTTATCAGTCTTTATGATCTGAGAAAAATGTGCTTTAAAAGGTTTAAAAGTAAAAATGTAAGATGTCAATGTGTCCTTCTCTCTTGTTGTGATGATGACTGAGGTTGGAGGGAAAGGGATTGGTTGCACCGGGTCACATATTAAGGAGGAATGGAAAATAAAAGAGAATATGTGAAGCATGTCTGTTAGGGTGGATGCAGGATGTAAGATGAATATGAATCTGAACTTTAACAAGGAACTGAGCCGATACTGTAACTGATCATGAAGAATGCTTGTAATAATGAATGCTGATAAGGATATGAGACAAAGTTAATTTAAGGGATGGAAATTACAGAATGCAGTTATTAGCTAGCTGGAAGAAAAATATAATATGAACTAGTAGGGGGAAATGTGCATTATAAGTAAGGAGTATTCTGGAAAGGTATATAGTGTATATTTTCTTGGGACAATATAACAGGTTACATTATCCTGTTTAGCATGCTGAGGGTATTTGGGGAAGTAGGAATGAAGCATTACGAATAAGTAGGTGATGGTTTAAGATAGCAAATATTTGACTAGAAATGCATAGGAAAGAACATATATTAAGGAAAGAGATATCCAGCTTTCATTTTGCCTAGAAAGATAAATAAAGAGACCGTTTTTGTAAGTAAGGCCTTATGATGTGTTATAAATATAATTGGAAATAGACTAGAAGGTTCCTTAACATAAATGTAGATTTGCCTTGAGAATAATGTTGTACCACTGGAATACAAACGAGACTGTTTTAGAATTAGAGCTGTTAAAGAATTAGAGTGAATTGGTGAACATGTTAATTGACAGAATGGAAAAGAACATTGCATATATTTGTATATGTGTTTGTTTGCGGGTTTGTTTCTATTGCAGCAATGAAATTGTTATTAAAAAGAAAGAAAGCAGCTGTGAGGTATGGCAAATGGCAGACAGACAAGGGGGGCATAGTTATGATTTTTGAAATTATACACCAGCTTACAGTAGGTAGCACTCTCACCCAGGATACTGCATATTTCTGTACAGCACACCTTTTTATCCTCCTGAAATCACAGGCTTACATAAAAAATGGTTTATCTAGTTTTATATTCCGAACAAAAACATTTAACTTCATCTATAACTTAATTAAATAAAAGCAAGGTAAATATCCCAGAGCATTTTAATTTAAATTCTAGCACATCTATTAGCATAAGATACATTTTACCCAAACATTGTATAGTGTGGAATATATGATATATGCCTGATTACACCCTTGATGACAAGTACATGTTTCTAACTTAAACAGTGGTCTTTATCCTATGTACATGGTAAAAAGGGGTGGAGCCCTGACTGTGACCCATGTAAACAGGGTTCAATTAGTGGTCCTGGAAATCAGGCAAGGAGGGGGATGAGTGATGGGGTGCAGCTTGTTTACCTCCCAGGGGAGAGGGTGAATTTACATGCACTTGAAGACACACAGAGTTGTGTGCTCTTCCTGGTGGAGACCAGAGAGAACACCCCTTGTGCATTTAGGGCAGGGTTGCTTGGAGGGAGCACCCCTTGTGGAAGTAAGGGGATGATCTCTGCAGACAGACCAATGCATGCCCTCTCCAGTGATTCATCAGGTGTGTGTAAAGTTAAACAATAAAAGTTAAGGTCCCATGTGGTGGAAGCAGACTGATCCAAATTAAACCAGCCTGGGAGAGCTGAGAAGTCCCAGCCCGGATGAACAGAAAAAATGCTAAATGGAGTAGCTTGAAATCAGGTTATGATTCAGGAAGGAGCGTGAACCTTAGCTTCTATCTGGAAGTTCCAAACTTTTCATATTAAATCCCTCCAAATCTTCAAATAAGTCATCTTGAGTCAGTATTCATTTAAAGAATCTTTATTTGGATTAGTGCTTTCATCTTATAGACTTCATCAGACTAGAAATTTGTCCTAATCTATAAGATTTTTTGTGTGTAAAGTTAGGCAAAAAGAGAAAATGTAAAAAATGAGCATTTCTTGAAGGTTGCCTGGATGATAATCCTTCTCGGACATCTGTTGCCCATTGCTTTAACACTGAATCTTGATAGTAAAAATGATGGTCTACAGCGGAAACATCTATCCAGTGTTCAGCCTCTTTACTGACCTTTCTTCCATTGAGATATTTCATGTTGGAATGATGAAGATGTTAGTTTCACCTGGTATGTAGTTCCTCCAGAAGTTACTAGATTATCTACAAATACCAACAATGTAAATATGAGAAAAATAAGAAAGTCACCCAAAAATGAACTGATGATGAAAATCAGAATATGTATATACATGGCTGTCTGTCATATTAATGTCTTTTCAATACACACTTTTATAAATAACTACACTTACATATGTTTCTGGTGTCTAGTAGTTTACAACTATTCTAGGAGTTCAAAAATCACAGTCCAGGAATTCTTATCTGTTCTTTGAAGTTGAAAAACAGTTTTAAAATGTGTCGCAATATGCTGCTCTCCTGTGAAAATATAATGGTTTTGGAGCAGCTGTGAATAGCTTAGATGCAATACACCACTTTGCAGCATATACAACTCAATGTATGTAGAGATCAATTCTTGCAGGATAAGAAAAAGGAAATGTCAATGTACTGGCAATGATAGTTAATTATTTTGCCTCATAAACACTTAAAGAATCACAAAGAGTTTATTGTTGTTTTTTACAATGAGCTGTATAGATATAGGGGTTAAAAGGCACGTGTAGAAAACACAGTCCATGTAAGCAGAAATCAGATATAAGGTTGTTTAAGACATAAACATCAGCACATTGTAATAGCTTAGAAGGGCAAAAACATTCTTCCCCAACTTTTTATATAAGCATATCAGCAGACCACTTTCTCCAAAAAGGCTGGTATTAGAGTTTCTTCAGTTGTTACAAACAGAAATCACAAAAGTATTGCAAGAATTAATGATGTTGAAACAAGCTGCACCAAGTCATTTACTTCAGCTATCAAAAGGGAACTTTATTCAATATTTCTTAAAAACAAACACTATAGCAGTAAACTATATACTCACACACGAATTGGTTTAGCAATACCCATATCTCGGTGTCATAAAAAGATGGAAGTATTTAGATGTATGCATTAAAAGGATTCTATTATGGTAGCAAAGGATAAATTGGAAAAGACTAAACAAAAGATAATACAAACATTGAGAAGTTGGGTGCTCTTGATTGTGGAAGTGAATAATAAGACACAAGCAGTGAAAATGCTTTTAGTCCCTTTAGTTTTTTTTATATAAGTCAGGCATCTTTTCATCAACTTAAGGAGAAATTGTGGACCATAACTAATAGAGTTGAAGGAATTTATTTGGTAGGTGAAAGAGGGCAATAATTAAGTAAGATATGTTATTTCTTCCTGTAGAACAAGGCGGTTTGGGATTATTTGATCAAAAGAGATACTTTAGAGCTTTGTTGTTAAGGCTCATTTATTTAACACAAGCAGAAGGTCACAAATCAAAGTAGAAAGGCATGGGATGAAACAGGACAGAAGTTCAAAAAATAAGGAGATAGTATGATTTTCATAGCAAGTTCTTAAGAATAACAACAGCCATAAAGAGTATTAAATTTAAAATGTAGCAGAAAGTATTCTAAGAACTAAGCCAGTAGGGCTGACAGAAAGAAGGGACATGGAAAATAGGCAAGAGAGGGGTGGACTTAATTGAAAAAAGTTAGCAAAGGAACCAAGGTAACGGGAGCAAATGAAGATGGGGGAAGGTAATTGAGTGGGATGAGGCCAAGCAGAAACTTAGACTGCTTGTTAGAGAGTGCCTTCCCTACCAGGGACTGATAGAGTATAGGCAAAAACAATGGGATAGGGGAATCTTAAGTGAATGACCAGCTCTGGTTGAACTTTTAGTTGAGTCTAGAACAGAAACTACTGTTAAAAATGGATAATTAGTAGGGCATATCAAATATTACACAATAACTATAAGAATCAATCATAAGAGTTTAGAAAAGATTGGGAATTGATAAAGGAAAGGCAGTATGCAAAGTAACAGTGGAACCATATCCACATGGTTTCCACACATGCAACAAAAACAATAAGGATTAGGATTTTTGCATGGAAGTCTTCAAAAAGGTAGTTATACCTCAAACCGACTTCAGAAAATTTTTCATCAAGTAACTAATAGCTGCTGCCGTATGATGGGAAAGAAAGGTAACTGGGAGCATGTTTTTTGTGGATGCAAGGAGTTGACAGATTTTAAAATTTCCCTACTGAGAGATTTTCATAAATGTTGGGTGAACAAATGATTGTTACTAAGAAAATTATTCTTTTGAGCCAGGATACAAGATCTGAATTGTCTAACCGTAGTAAGGTCATGTGAAGTTTAGTGTTTGCTGAAAAAATCAATTACTACAAAACTGAAATCAAAACTTAAAGCAACCATGACTGAAGTACTGAATATTGTAAAGGAGATAAACTAACTGAAGATGTGATCTTCAGAAAAGTGAAGAAGCAAATTACCAAGAAATAAAAGAAAATTGCGAGAACAATACATGCCGAATGATTTTCAGGAAGAAGAGGCCTGAAATTTGACTTGTGCAATTTATGTAATGTTGGAGTGAATAATTGTGAGAAAGAAAGCATATATGTATAATGCATGGAGCTAATAAAACGTTTACAATCTTACTGTTTTTTTTCTATAGCTATATGTGTACTCATGTCATTGTCATACCTGTACCCATGTCATTTCATACCTCTCAACTTCTAAGCTTAGACATAATGCTATGATTTTGCCTCAGATTTGTCCTTGCTCCACTTAGATTTATTATGGTCCTGATAAAAGCAGACCTGCTTATGAGTACACACTTTATTAAATACATAAACCAAGCTTATACAAAGATCCATTACCTCTAACTATAAAGGGTCTGGTATATAAAGACCTTCTGCTGTGAAAAATAAGAAATTGGTTTACTTTTTGACCCTCTGCTATGATTTTAAAAGCCAATACTATGATTGCTAATGCTTTGAGGTCCAGAGGTATGGTCACTGTTTACTGTATGAAGTAAATAAAGGTGTTTAAAAAAAGATTTCTACATTTTAGATCTGCCAGTTTATTAGACCATCACAAGTGGAGAAGATTCATAATAATGACAAACAACCTAGACCCACAAGGGCTCCGCCTTCAGAAGAAACAGGTTTAGAATATGCTGTTGTAAGTGGGTCATTAACCATTCTATACTGCTGTAACCTCAGGATTTCTCACACAGCGGCAAGCAAAACAAAACAAGTTACCACTGTAGTCAGTAGTAAATATTAAACCAATAGCTCCTAAAGAGGCCATAATACTCTGTTGTAACCTCACCATCAGCAAACTACAATAACTAAGCTAGCTATCAAGTAGGCAGATATAAAGAAAATACATAAACAGAGACAGATACATAAAGAGATGCACAGATAAATAAATGTAAATACATTACATGCTGATTTGATCTTTTGATATTTATTGGAAATATGGAGTCTAATTATCAGTGCTGCTAAATAAATTTAATATCAATGAAAAAGCACCAACTAATTGGATTAAATACTGGGTTTGTTCCCTTTACTAAGTGACAAAGTAAGTTGCACTGAAATAGATTTTCTGAAATTTTTCCTGTGGTATCACTCTTATAAACCTGTCTGAGAGTCATTAATGGCTGGGGACTGTGACAAGTACAACAGTGAATTCTTGCAAGTTACTTATTTGATGTAAAGTTAAAATCTAATATTTGCTATATGACAGTGAAGAGACTACATCTGCAAGTGAAAGGCATCTCATTATTTTATTTTGTGGTACCGCAAAAATGACTCTGGACTGCCTGTAGTATTTCTCTTATTCTGTTTCTGAAGCACTCTTATCTAGAGAAATGCATTTTATTATCTTGTAGTGTACTGCTGTTTTCAACTACAGGTTAATTGTTCACAACTCTCTTTCAGTGCATATGCTGTACTTCCAATAATAAGAGTATAATAAAAAATGTCATACACTCATCCGTTTGAAAGAGCTGAGAGACACAGCTTTACTACAAATGCTGTTCCTTCTAATTTTGTTTGTTAGGAAGGACATCACATAAACAGATTAAATGTGTTATATGATACAGCTGAGCTGTTTGCATCTTGCTTATTAATTATGTACTCAGTAATATGACAAGATAAGTGACATACAATCTTCAGTTAGGAAGAGGTGTGTTATACATTAACCTCTGCTGTTTCCTGTGCCCCGACCTCCGGTGCCTCACTTTACAACACCAGCAACCAAAACCATACCTCTTGAGTAAACATCTCATGTTCATGTCATTCAGAAAGTTTGTGTGTGTGTGTGTGTGTGTGTGTGTGTGTGTGTGTGTGTGTGTGTGTGTGTGTGTGTGTGTGTGTGTATATGACTTGTGTCTATTTATGATGTAATCCCCATACTTTTACCTTAGCTTGTATATAAACAGCTTACTATATGCATTTTGGTAATAAACTTATAAATATGTGAGCTTTGATAACAAACAGCTGCATTATTTAGAACCTGGTATCTTTATAAGTTTTTATTTTGCCTTTGACAAGGTTGTGGCTTCAAAACAGTCTATTCTGCATTACCCATATATACATTTAAAAACAGGAAAAATTGTGACCAGTTATAGTTTTTGGCAACAAACTAGAGAATGTTAGTTTCCAATAATGGCACACTTTTTACATTTGAGGCTATCTCCTGAGGCTGTAAATACCATCAAAGTAGTCTGTAGTACATGGTAGCAATGGAATTCAGATGCCATTTTGTTAAACAATATAATAACCCGGATAGAGGGACTTGTGAACCTATGAATAGGAATCATAGAAATAACTTTTTGACAGACTAATGTGCAAGTTACTTATATCTTACTGACAAGGGCGCCCGCAGGCAGGTGCAAGGGGGTGCACTTGCACCCCCCTGGAACCGGCTGGCCAGGAAATTAATTTAAATAAAAGAAGCTTTTTTTTTTAAAGGGCGTTCCTCTTTAAGAACGCCCTTTGCATCCTGTCCAGTCGCACAGACGCAACAGGTGTTTGGGACCTGTTTTTGTCATCTGTGTCTGTGCGCGGCTGATGGTTTACGTCCTTTTCTTTCGCGCCTACTGGAATTTTTAATTCAAGAGGACGTTCATGCAGATGAATGTAGAAGTGAAAGGTAGGTGTGTGCGTGTGTGAGTTTAAGTGATGTGTGTGTGTGTAAGAAAATTCCATTGCAAACAGAATGCAAAGACTGAGTCTGCACATTATGCAATATACATTATAACAATAATCTGAGAAATGATTCCTCAATCAATTTTTAAAAACAGTATAGAGTAAAAATAGCTGCAGATTTGTTTTAGTTCTGTGACTACATACTTGAGCAGTTTATATTTCTTTTTGAAGACGCTTGAGGATGTGAAAATGATAGACACTAATGTAGTAGAGAAAATGCATGCAACACCATGTTTTCCAGTGTTTCTTATGTGGCAATATAAAATAATGATCCATGTTTTGCAACTATCATAATTCAATAAATTTTTGAAGCAAAGGAAATTTCAACAAAACTTCTCAACTCAATTACCCTCAGTCAGATGGTTAAGTTAAGAAGATAGTTCAAACTGAAGAAAACTCAGAAAGAAACATAAAACATTCACTGAGCATTGCTGAAGTATAGAAATACCCTCTTGTAAGATGCAAGCCACTAGCTCACTACTGAAAAGTCACAGATTAAATAATAGCATGTCTACCTCTGACTACCTACTTCAGCATGAATACCTGAGTCCTGATAAAAGGAGACAAAACCAATTTAAATAACATTACTATGATCAGACAGCAATGCATATATGTCCATTGCAAGAGGAAGACTGAGTGAGACTACTAAAAAGTTCCACATGAAAAGTAGCTATGAGTGGTTCTGGGATAGTGTAAGCAACTCAGAACTTTTGTTGTTCATAGTGTGGACAGAAAGTATCAGTGCAAAACAGTCTGGCCTTTTCTGATCTTGGGAATCACTGAGGAAACGTTGTTGTTGTTGTTCTTGTGATGGCCGATTGGCTATTTTTGCTTGTTTATTGATTTTACTGTGCCTCTGTAAACTCATTGCATTTACACAACACGGCTCATTTATACAGAGCTTACCAACCTTTGGCAACCGCACCATTGTGATTTGAGTATACCTGCTTTAATCCAGCTCCATCCAAGCTTGACAAGTATTCTACATTGCTGGATTGCACATTTTCTGGTTATTTAAAGTGCTGCTGTCATATTTATGCATTATTTACAGAGTTTCTTTATACCTTAAAGTGTTGTTGAATGTTACTGCATTAACTACTGGGTTTCTGCATTTCTGCATTTAAAATTGAAATATTTGCTGAGATTTTACCATGATGATTGCTGGGTTCCTGCACTTTTGTCTCCCTCATTCAGAGATTTTACATTAAGAAAATTAGGTCAGCACTCTAATGGCAGTAGGAAATAGCCTGGTCTCTAATGAGCTTGGGAATCACAGGGGAGCCTCAGATTGTGTTGTTGTGATTGGCCAGGGGGCTATTTTGCTTGTTTGTTGATTTTCTGTGCCTGTATAAGGTCTGCTCATTGTACATTGGTGGTTAACAGTGCCATTATTGATGCAGGCACATAGAAAACAACTTTTCTCTAAAGAAAACAAACTCTGCTATTTCCTGAGTATGAAGTTGTGCGATGAGTACCTGGTTTGCACATAGAGGAGCGCTGCTCTGTGAGATTACACTAAGACTGTAGCTCTTAGTCAAGCAGCACTCAAGCAAACCTGTTATAAACCCATGCATTAACTTGTTATTGTAGTTTGCTCTCACAGAATCATTGCTCCAACAGTCTTGTATTGAACATTATGGTTTCACTTAAACAGGACCAAAGTAAACCTATTCTAGAACCCCCTGGTACAATCCCCCCTTGAGATCAATGGAGTAAACATCTGAATTCATGGATAAGCAAAGTACCACACCATATCACTTTCTTCCTGTTTGTGCTGCCAGTTTCATGGACATTTCTCATCCTGAGACAATCTTGTAATTGTCTCATGTTTACTGACAACCATCTAATTCTTAAACAATCAGATATGCTGAGTGACAGATGTAATTATAACATTGTCATTGCCAAAAAGTCTCTCACACTGAGTCAACAAAATTACCCAATATGTTGTCAGAAACGCACGTCACCACATTCTACCTATAATTCTCACTAAAGACCAAGTACACTAGCTCACATAGGCTGAGGGTCTAAGAAGTAATCTATCCAAACCTTAGAGGCCTCCTAGATGCAGTAATAACAATGGGGTTCCTCTGCAGTCTTACAGACATTCTACCAGTCCAACATCCACCATGACACACTTCAACTCACAGTGTCACAACTTATAAACATATGAGACAAACTTTCACACAAGTAATGTTTTGGTCATAGGTGATGCCATTGTGAAACACACAGATGTTTTGCTCAACAAGTTGAACAAGGGAAGGTCATGGTCAGATGCTATCAGGGGTCAGGATCTGCCAGATCAGGCACACACTCTGGTCACTGAACTACAAGTACCAATACAACTTGGTCATTGTACACATGAGTGTAAATGACCTGAGATATACCACTCTGGATTACAGACAGACATGACGAAGCTCACAGACTGTGTGTCCCAAGCTGATATGAATTTAGTACTGAGTAGCGCTCTATCTTCTCCGAGGCCGATGCCACAATATCAGCAGAAGACAACTGACTTAACAATTGGCTTAGTTTTTTTATGTCATTCAAAGGAGGTACAATATTTGTCAGCTTGGAAGGATATGGTTGACAGACCACACTGCTTCACCAAGGATGGTCTATATCTGTCCTGCTTAGGCTTTTGAATATTGGCTAAAACTTTGTCCACCCCATATTTCCTTTATAGGCAATACCAACTTGATAGATCTTTCAACATAGTAAAGCCAACCCAGGATAACCATCAATTTCCAGCTTCATAAACATCACTCTATCCGACACTCTTTTCAACTCCAAAACACTCTTAGCATACTGTTCCTTCAGGATAACTCCTACGCCATTTCTCCTCCCATCCACACCATGATAAAACAATTTGAACCCACCTCCGATACACCTAGCCTTACTCCCCTTCCACCTGGTCTCTTGCACACACAATATACCAACCTTCCTTCTGTCCATCATATAAAATGCATACTAACATAAATCCCATTATTCTAGCAATGTTCTAAGTTCATGAGAGCAATATTTATAATCTGCCCCTACTTATGTTGGGCTTTGTCCAGATTTCTTGCAGAGGTTGAGGTGTGTGAGAGAAAGTGAAATGCCCTATTTATAGTTAGCAGGTGGAATTTATTTTCAAGTGTATTTTCAAGGAATTGTGAGCTTCAAGGGAAGAGAAGTTTACTACTGCTCATGCTAAGTCTGCTTAAAATGTGCAACTGTTTTGTTTAGCATATGGTATCATTATTGTGGTATAGAATTTTAAAGCAGTGTTAGTAGTACATCAGGTAGCATACTTGCATCTTGATGCAGAGGGCTATAGGTTCTACTCCCACAGCATGTAGATTTGTATTTTAAGGGGGTGGAGTGCTGCAGTCCTGGCTATGTCCTCCTTTGGATGAGATGCCTAATAACTATGAACTTGTTTTTCAGCTTACCACCCATTCTGTATTGCAAATATACCAGTTTATCATTTTTAATATAACATAGGCAATGTATTCTTCAAGGGCAGCAGGCACTGAATTTGTTGATGAAATGCTGAAATATAAAGTTGTTTTCTAGCAACAACCTTTTCAAGTTTCAGATCTGTATAATGTGGAATTATTCAGATGACTTTTACTTCTGCAGAGATTGTGCATACTGACTGACATTCATGGATTGTAATGACAAAAGTTTAAGTGGTCTTTTATGGTTGAAATGTTTTGAATTGGGCAGTTTGTCATTATTGGTTCATATGTTTTGTTTCATTGCTTGCTGGAAAAACATTCAAAACTATAAATTTAAAGTAGTCTAACAAGTGGTGCTGTATTATAGAAGGGATATAATTAAATTATTTTATAGTATAAGTAATACAATCTGTATATATTATAATCATATGTATAAATATGTGCACTTCATATGCAGGGCTACTCTTGCTTATCACAGTAACAGGAAGGATACTGTAATGGCTGTGTCAAGAAAAAAGTTCTAAAGCCTTTAGTTAAGCATATAATGAAGTTGTTCACATCAGTGATAATGCAGACCCAGTTTCATATAACTAAGGGTAAACCACACAAAATCAGAAAACACCCAGAATTTCCCTTGTCCACTCAGTAAAACTAATCTTGGAAAAAATAATTAATAATGTGCATATATTAGGGCTATTGGAATTATCTATAAAAAGATGAAGTGTTGATTTGCAACTATTTCAATGTTGGGATTATGATGAAATGCTTGATTAAGCATTAATTAAAAGATATACATAATTTAGTGAATGCACACAGTTTAAGTTAAATACAGCTATAACGTGTCGTGCATTCAGAGCACAGAATGCCAGCTTTTATTTAAACAGCAACTTGTGTTACTGAGATCTAATCTTGGAAGCCAAAGAACACTAGTTGTTGTGTCTTTCGGCTTTTCCCGGTTAGGGGTCGCCACAGCGGAACTCCAGTCCGCTAATAATTGGTAGCTGATTTTTACTTGCCAAGTTACCAGCCCTGATGCACAACCTTCAACGAAGGTACGCCCATTTACGCATGTCTCCACGCAGAAAATGCTCTAGCTGAGAATAGAACCAGACAGCGTCTTACTGTGAGGCAGCACCACCACCGCAGAAGCCAAAGAACACTAGTGTTATAAACTAATCTGTTTAAATCTGTATAATCTAAACAGGCTCATGGGACTCAGTTTAGTGTCCTACATGAAAAATACTGAGCTAATGAACACTATTCCCCAGTAGTTGTTTCTAAGTCACTTACAAATAAATAAATAAAACAAGGGGAAGTATTTTGAGGTAAAACAAATATCTTGTCTTTATGGTAGGTAAAAAGTAAAACTCTGTTAGTACCCAAATAAATAAAATGATTATTAGCAATGAATGAGAAATTATTCCAGTATAGAGAACTGAACAGCCAAGCCTTCTTGATCAGAATTCAAAAGGTCTGCCAGCTGAAAGTTCCCTTGAGTTAGTTGCAATGTACATGGGGTATGTAAAACAACTTATCACGGATTCCTAATTAAATCCAGATATCTGTAATCATTGTAGAAGCAAAGCATAAACAGTATGCACACTAAGAATTCTGACAGTGTTTATGGCAACTGGGGAGAAATAGCCAAGTAATGGGACCCTGTAATGGCTGTATGGGGGAGGGGGCTGCATGAGTGGAGGGGGTGGGGCTATGTGGGTGGAGGGGGTGGGGCTTTGTGGGTGGGGCTCTGGGTTTGCACCCCCCTGCAAAAAATCCTGCGGGCTCCCTTGCTTACTGAGGTATGCAATAGCTAGTAGACTTGGAGCACTAGATTCTTAATAAATCAGTCTATTATAGTGCTTGATAAGGAAAAAGAAAATTATACTTTACTGAGCCTGAAAGCAGAATGCTAGTGAGCGTATCTTGATGACTGCCCAGTCCCAACTCCCACTTCTTAAAAATATGGCATAGTGCTGAAACCATCTGAGTGCCATAATATTACAGCATACGGTGACCTCCAAGTCCTAACTATGGCATAAAACAGAAACCATCTGAGCGCTGTGCTATTATAGCACACAGCAAAGGCTTAGTCCTAACTATGACAAAGCAATGAAACTATCTGTGTATCATAATATTATAGCATACTGTGACTGCTCGGTCATAACTATGGCATAGCAATGAAGCCATCTGAGTGCCATAATATTATAGCATACAGCGACTTCCAGTTCCTGACTGTGGCATTGCACTGAAACTATGTGTGCCATAGTATTATAGCATACAGCGACTTCCAATTACTGACTATCAAACCAAATGAGATAGCCAGCACATAGTGATGTAGAAGCATAATTTTATTCCAAATATGGCAAAACATTTGTTTTGCCATATTTGGAATAAAATTATGCTTCTACACCACTATGTGTTGGTTATCACATTTGGTTTGATGGTGTTACTTTAAGCCGTGCACTGCCCTACTTGCAGAGGGATGTACTTTGGACCAATTCCTGACAATGGCATTGCACTAAAACTATCTGTGTGCCATAATATTATAGCATACAGCGAAGTGCTGTTCCAGCTGCACAGCAGCCCTTTTTTCCTGCAGAGGCAGGCTGAGCTCTACTGTTCATTGACATACAGATACAGTGGAGGCCCACTGCATCTTTGGGAGCCTTTGTTGTTACCTCTTCATGCTGCTCCTCTGTATCTGATTGCCTTGCTTACACATGACCATGCATGTACCCACAGCATTTACACTGAATAACTGTGGGATAGTGAGCCAGTTGAATCCTTGTTTTTATTAAAATATGCTGCTGCTTGGTTATGGGAGAGTACAGTGTAGTGTAACTGAAAGATTCATTACCAACTGAGACAGCTGCAAGAATATCATATGTATTATTCAGTACGTGGGTTTGGAATGTCCAAAGAAAACAAGTCTGCATATGAGCAGGGATTAAAAACTACACAAGGAGGAATATCAGAGTGTGCTGTAAACTAGAAATAAGCATTTCCTTTAAACTACACCTGGGGGGTTGCGACTGGAGAGGTAGTAATCTCTAGATGCATACATTTATTTTAAACTACATACCACAAACTACAAACTTCCAAACACAGCTGCGTAGAGACAGAGACATAGTTTAAGCAGCAGACTTTACAGACAGACCAGCTAAAGACTAGGGGACATTTAATTGGTCCATTAACAAGGTAATCTGAATAAATAGGACTCCTAAGATTCTATTAGAATAACTGCTTGCTAACTTCTTGAGGTTTCTGTGTTATCTAGGTTGAAGGAATAGAATGTTCATAAGACGTGTGCCATTAATGGAAGGACCAGTGTCAAATTTCAGTCATTTAGTAAATACTTTTAGCAATCCAAACAAAGAGAGACAGTGAGTTAATCTCATGACCAACCCACCTTATTCTTAATATACAAAGGTAGAAGAATTAACCCAGGAGTAAGGGGGGGGGGGTCTTGTCTGATTACAGAATCTGAGTAAGCTGACCTAAGGATGCCAAAACGACAGTATGAAGAAGTAGGACCAGAAAATGTGTTCCTAAGAGACTGATATCGCCAACATATAACAACAATGGTGGGGAGCAGTTTACTAAGCCAAGTAAATGTATAAACATCTCTAATACCATTGCTGGCCAGAATATCTTGAGTGAGGAAAATGTGAGGCATTACAAATGGTTAGGGATATCAGTTTCATATCAGAATTGGTTAAGAGTGTGCCAAGATTCTTCCTTTGGAATTATGGGTCACACAAATTATATCAGGGTGCGTTTTCATCATTTTATCTTGTGTAATAACAAGGGTTATGTGTGTGTATACTCTTTAGAGATCATTACTTACTTATTGTCTTGTCTGCAAAACTAAATTATCCCCATCTGTTAAGGAGAGTCATTGGGGACTTCTGCTTTTTTCCATCAACTCAGTAAGAAACAGTTGATCAGCAAAACTATGAACTTATATTAATTTAATAATTATTATTTTTTTGTAGGGATCACCCAGTGAATGTTTACCTGATCTAAACACCCTATATGGCCCAATAAAAGGAGCTGTAGTCGATAAATAGGATTCTGTTTTTCCGGTAACTGAGACCTTTCTTGAACTCCTTCATGCTGCATCCCCCTTCTCAAGAAAGGCAAAGCAGGTCAGTCCTGGAGTAAATTTACAGGTACCCATTCAGTTATCTGGTTTAATTTGAAGGATGCTAGGGTGTCACTTTACCTTACAGGGTAATTCTATTGAAAAAGTAGAGTAGGTACAGGATAATAAATTTGTCTCTCCAGCTTTTGTTTATGTGTTGGTAGAGATTTAAGTCCGTAATTCTGGTACTAGTGGAACTATTTCACTTACAAAGATACAGGAGATCAAGGAGGACAACAGCTCCGGTAGACATGTACACAATAGCATGGCTGTTTTGTTTTTTGCTCATTCAAAGAATCCAATATATAATTAAAAATGCAGATTTTTTTTGTTTCATTTACTTACTTATTGTGGCAATGCTGATCTACCAGTCTTCTCCTAACTGGGAGCCTACACACCGATCATCTCCAACTGATATGAGAGTTTTGAACTAAAGACATGTAATTACCGTAAATTTCCTGCAGGTTGTACCCACCCATACCGTTGATAGCTGCACATATTCTTTCCAGTTGTTCTACCCACTTATCCCCCACCTCATCTTTACAATTAGTGACATATCATCCCTTGAATGACTGTCCCAGCCAGTTTTCCATGATTCCCTACCTATGCATATTGCACATTCCCCCACTGCGGAATTGGTCAATGTTTTAGTTTTCTTATGACACTGACATACAAAGAGGTTAATATATATAATTGACTCTGAATGTTTTTCTTCTGTGTGAAAAGTGTAAGTGTTCTGTTAGTGCAACACATACAAATTATTAGTAAGGATAAGCTCTAGGAACACCTTGTATTGCACTGCAAAGGTATCTCACATGCATGACATGGAGTTCTTACTCAATTTAGCTCATCCTTGTACTGTGTGACACAGCAATGTTTTTATTTTTTTGTTTTTTTTGCTTTTCATGCTGTGTGTGGCTGATATTTTGATCTGTCAGTCCTGTTTTGCATGTTGCTTCATCCTCCTTCCCCCTTCCTTCCTTGCTTGTTATTTTCAGTTAGTTTTCCTTAGTAATTGCTTTACTCGGTGCATACTCGTACCTTTCAGCTTCTGCAGCTGCTAGCCAGTTTCTGTTGCATTCCCTCCTGTGTTTATAAAACCAGCAGTGAAAGAAGGCTGCATACTGATCTACAAGACCCACTGAACAGGTATTGCCTTAACTGCCACATCACCCTGGACCACTCTGCTAGTGTGCCATGTAATGCACTCAGCCTATCTAAATTTTCTGACTCCTGAATTGTGATGTAAACAGTTACTGTTTTACTCTTTCTTGGGGAGACAATGGTCCTGCAGCTAACCATACTCTCACGGGCTATGCATAGTTTGAATTTTTATCCTATTGTCCCCAATCCCCATGCACTCCATCTCTCTCTTTTTTTTTTTTCTAAACAAGAAACATCTTTATGCCACGTTACATTTATGTAAATGACAATAAAATATAGCAACACATCTCAGTTGCAAACAGACATTCCAAACAATGCGACAGAGCTGTAGCTGCAAACATTATACATCACTTTTAACATATCTAGTCATTGTTAGTCATTAATTACACAGCTCATTCAAATCCTGCCTTCTTTTAAACCTTGTTCTTCCTCTGCATGTATTCATCCCACAGTTCCCATTTTTCCTATGTAATTTGCTCCTACCCTTTTCTAAACATCCAGTTGTTTTAACTCTGTTACTATCTTCACTGCTTCTAGTAATGTTGGTTTACACTTTGATTTCCATTTTCTAGTAATTGCTTTTTTGGTAGCCATCATAATTAGACTCAGCAAGGCCTTACTATGTCTAGGCATTTCCGAGTTTGTATCATAGCTCAAAAAATCATTTCCCTAGTCACTCCAACTTGCTTACCCAGCATCTCTGATAGAGCAGTTTGCTGGGAATCTTTAAAGTCTACCAACTCATTACACCCCCAGAAAATATGTTTCCAATTACCTTTTTCTGCCCCATCATACCTCCAACATTTGCTGCCTACCTGAGGAAAAATTCTTTGAAATCTGCTTGGGGTATAAAAATACCTAAGTAAGCACTTCCAGACAAAGATCTAAAATCTTCTAGATTTTGCTGCATACTTGCGAGACATACATATATGGCTCATTGTTTCTTTATTAATTGCTAATGTCTCTTCTCAGTCCTTCACTTCATTCCCTCTTGAGTATTTCCTTCCTTGTTTTCCCAGCAGCTCTTGTTACTAGCTTTGTTTAAAGAGAGCAGCAAAGGACATATGCATGGAGATAGATGTTAGAGTATACTGCTTCATGTAAGCAAATTGATTTATGTATAGTGTTAGTATAACGCATGTTGGGCACAGTGGTATATATTCTTGGCATCCATAGGCTTACGCTTCTAGACTGTTCTACACTGTTCTATACAGCTCTACACATTTCTGCATGAGAAGTATGAGGCTGACACAAGTAATTCTAGAATGCGAAGCTTGTTCCATTGACAACAGTATAAACAGATGAACAGGCTGACTGGACTTGGAGATTTTCTGAGGAAACTTCATTGGTAGAAGCGAGAAACGAGAGGAGAGTTGCCAGTCAGGCATTGGGCAAGGGCATCAGCACAGCAATAGCTTTACAAAAAGAAAGTTTAAAGCATTTATTTTGTAAAAGTTAATCAAGTCTCGACAGACAGCATTTTAAACTCAGCCTCTTAATGCTTATTGTAACTTAACTGATATAAATATATCGACTCAAACCTAGACGGTGGAAGTCTGTTTCTGTTTTGGTGCTTGCTACTTTAACAGTGGCGAGCCAGACCAGTTTCGAAATACGCACTCGCAAAGTTTCAAAGTCAACAGTAAATCTTTAAAATACTCATACTTTTAAAACGTTGAGATCAACATCAATTTCAACATACTGCTCATCAAAGTAGTGCCAGTTCATGCTTCTTCCAGACAAAAAGAGTGAACGAGACGTCATTTGAAGCAACTACTCTTCAGCAATCACCAAGTTATCTGACGGACAAAAACCTTTGGTAGAATTTTCTAGTTTCCAGCTTGATCACCTGGTTACTGTCAATAACTCATAGTAAGCCTTTTTCTGTCACAATATGGATGCCATTACAGACTTTAGCACAAAGTGCCCATATATAATCAATACAGATGTTAAATTATAAAGATGTATGTGATTTTTTAATGAAATGGTATGATGTAAATCGAGTAATGCACAGATTTTTAAACATAGTAAAGTTGATTTTGCATGTCTTGCTAAGACTGTGGTAGGTTTTGATCAGTATGTATAAAAATCAAAATCACTACCTACATGTGTAAAGTGTAATAGTGCCACTACATTATACTGTCAGGAATGTGTTGATATACTTAAGAATATCTGTCAGGGTTAACATAAAGTTACAATAAGCAGATGCTGCAGTTTTAGTGATGCCAGTAACTAAACCTCTGAAAGACATTCAGGAATATAACACACAATATCAGGATTTTCAGGTTCCATTTCTAACTCATTTATTTCAACAGTACTGTTCAGAATAGTCAGGGGCAACTAAAGCTGAGTGTAAACCAGGTGATAAAGTAGCAAAGTTAAATAAGTTAACACAAAGTTTTAAGGAAAAACTGCAGGAATATGATGCAGAGCTCAGACAGTACACTGAGGCTACATGTTTTCTTCTAACTACCTTACAAACTGCATTACAATATTTGCAGGAAAGGATATAGGAAGGGGAGGATGAAATCACTGCCATAAAAGCACAGTTAAAAATGGCACAGGAAGAGATTAGGACAGAGAGCAGGTTTACAGAACAGGCAGTTATGGATAAAGAAAACTGCAACAGAGCAAATGCAAAGTTACAGCAACAAATACAGGAATTGCAGGTACAACTTAGAAGTACACTGCACATTAAATCAGACGTCATACATTTATAAATATGTTGACTGATTTATATCAACAGTCTAGATTACTACAGGTGATCCCACAGTGGAATGATAAAAAGGGAGTTTCTACAACATGGTGGCATTTGATGAATGGGTTACACATATGGGTGGTACAGATTGGCCAGAGCCTTTGGAAAAATGTTTCCAAGTTTTCATCCCTAAGTGCTTTGCTAACTATATACAGACAAAACAGTTAGATGTCGCTACACCTATTCAAAGAATAAGATCAGTTTTGCTGGTGTATATGCAGGGACAACCATTAACAGCCAAGTTATTGGACAACTTTAATATAACTATATCAGATAGATTGATGAAGCAAGAAGAACCCTTTGAAATGGCTTATCAGATAGTGCATGACAAATCAGATCAGGAGATGAAAGATGAAGGAGTCCAGATGCAATTAATTCACAGTTTTCTAGAACAGGTTAAGGGACTATCAGGAGGTATTAAGTGTATTCATGAGGAAGGCTACAAAACACTGGAAGAAGTGGTCAGTAGATTAATGAAAGGACAGAAAATGGGTGGTAAGCAGTGTACAGTGCAAAACATTTTTAGTTTGAAGAAGATGAGGAAGTGCAGAGCAAGATATATGCAATTGGGTGAAGAAAAGGAAGAAGGTAGAGTGATGACCAAAATGGAGGGAAGAACAGCATCAGCATCTCCTCAGGTAGGAAGGGATGGTAAAAGCAGGGAAAGTAAGGAAGTAACCTGTTTTTCTGTGAAAAGATAGGACATGTAAAACAGGATTGTCAATATTATAAAAAATGGAAAAGTAAGCAAACAGAAAAGGAGGTATATCCTACAAATCAAGATACAGAAAAGAATCAGAACCGTTACTATAATCCCAACAGGAAAAGTTATAGAAAATCACAAACAGTACCCCATTCTGATAGAGGCTCAAAATGATGAGGAAGAGCATTCAAGAATGGGAGCAGCTAGGCATTATTAAAAAGGGACATAGTCCAACCAATTCTCCTATATGGCCAGTGTTAAAGAAGGATGGTAGCTGCAGACTGGTCCTAGATCTTAGGAAGGTAAATGATTGCACAGTCCCAGTGACATATCTGATGCCTGGGATTCCAGAACTGTCAGCAAGAATTAAACCCACTAGTAAGTGGTTTTCAGTTATTGTTTTGGCAAACTGATTTTTCACTGTTCCGTTGCAGGAAAAGGAGTGGCAAAAGTCTGCACTGACTTTTGAAAATCAACAGTATGTGATGACACTGTTACCTCAAAGATTTCAAAATAACGCTGTTATTTTTCAAGAAATCTTGGGACAGGTGTCGCAAAAGATAAAGCTGCCAGATAAGGTAATTCATTACACATATGATTTTGATACAGTCAGAAACAGTTGAGGAGCATTACACGCATTTAAAGAAGATGCTCTGGACATTACAAGAGGTGGGGCTTAAAGTAAGCACGTCAAAAATACAGTTCATGAGGCAAGAAGTAACATTTTTACTATAATAACACCTGCAGGCAAGACGCCTTGCAAAGAGATGGTAAACGGAATATTAGGCTTACCAATGCCTTTAACAGTGGCAGACTTAAATTTATGGGAATCATGAATTTATTGGGGATTATGCAGCAATGGCAGCACCATTGTACAGGATAACTTCCACAATAACAAACACTACTAACCTTATATTACTCTGTGACTTCAGTCTGAATCTATTTAGCCCCCTTCATAAAGGTAACAAAGACCTCCTAACTAATTTCAGTCTGATACAATTAGTACAGCTATCAATCCATCCAAACATCAAAGCCAAAAACCACTCCCTACTTGAATTAGTAATTACTGACAATCCCTGACTAGTATCTGATATCGCCATTTATCCACCATCCCTTAGTAACAACTGCCCAATTAGCTGTTCCCCTTCACCCTCCCATCTTTAAAAATTTCTGTAAAAACTAACTTCCTTTAGAACTAGGTCTTCCTCCAGCATCAATAAACTGAAAACAATCATCTCCAGCTTTGATTGGTCATACTTTCAAAACAGTAATGAAACCAAGCTCACAGTAGAATCACTCACTAAAACCTTCAAACATCTTCAAGATGCATACTTCCAAATGACATCTCATGTATACAAGCCAAAATTCATTGAATTTAGGTCACTATTAAAACTCCTAGATGAGGCCTGATATAAACAGAAAGCCAATTCAATACCTGATACTAGAAAACACTCCATCCAACTCAGATGCCTAGCAAAGTAAGCTGTAATGTGACATAAAAGCCAGTTTATGACATCAAAATAAAATTCTGTAATTAATTCCCCTAAATAATTTTACAATTCAATCAGCTATCAGGAAGGAAAAGACAAACAACTCCTCCAAATAATACAGCTAAGTTATCACCCTCTAATTTTCTCTAAATATTTAGAAACCTATAGGCAGCTGCTATCACCACCACAGATCACCTCCAATAATCTTGGATCCCCCTTACATGCCATTATTTTATTTAAACAAATTAAAACAAAAGACATAGAACAACTCCTTGAACTAGTAAGGACTGACAGAACCCCAGGATCAGATGGTGTCCATCCCTGGTTCATTTATCACAGCAGGAGCTTCATCTCAGTATACCTCCAACATGTAATCAGTCTTTGCCTGACACAAAACATCATGCCAAGCATCTGGAAAGTTGATATGTGTGTGTGTGCATATATATATATATATATATATATATATATATATATATATATATATATATATATAGAGTAAACCCACTTCCTAAACAACTCCGCTCCACCAAAATCTCTCAGTATTCTTTAGTCTTCAATCTCCAACCATAACAGGAATTCAAGAAAAAACATCTGTTACAAGCTCACAAAGCACTTCAGCAGTTACAAACTCATTTTATCCAAACAACATGGCTCCTGGATTTTCCTAAGCATGGACAAAGGGCAGCTTACACACACCATTTTATTGACCTTACCAGTGCATTAAATCTAGTAGATCATCATATTATGTTAATCACTTTCTCAAAGTAGGCATCAGCACAGATGTGATACTATGGTTCCAAAAGCTGTCTATCAAACTGATACTTAACCTCAGTGTCAAAGTAAAATCCGAATTCTCACCTAAAGCCAAGCTCAGTAAAGGAGTACCACAGGTATCCATACTTCCCTTATACCATTCTCAGTCTACATCAGCAAATGCCATTAGATCTCCCTCACCTTCCACTTTGTGTTAATGATATTATTCCCTTCCACTTAAACCAGTCACTTTCAATCCTGCAAAAACTCAGTCTGATTTCCTTTCCCTAATCCACTGAATTAATCAATAAGCTTTTTGCTTAACTCAACACAAACAAATATAATTTGTATTAAAATGTAAGCTTAACAAAACCTGAAATCCATTACAAATCTTTGAGTACAACAATACTACCATAGAAAATACTAACTTGCTTAAATATTTGGGTCTCTGGCTATACCCTTCCCTCAACTTCAGTATCCATCTCAATAATACAAAATGTACCCATTTCTCTTCAAGGCCTCCAGAACAGCAGTAAGCAAGGGCACTCTACTCATCTAAGTGGGATATGGCCTTCCTTTAATAACATCTTCAAAAGGAAACCATAGTTTTAAACAATCACCAATAAAATCTGTAGATTTATCACTCTGTCTTCAAAACATGAACACCACAACAAAACATTAGAAAAAGCAAAATGGCTCCCCATCAAAGAAGAAGGGTTCACAACTATTCAGATATGTAAATATTCAGCAGTCTGTCCCACAGCAGTTAAACTAATAAGACATTCCCCTTCCCATCACAATTACATTACAAGTCTCTAAAACCAAGGTCCACTGCACAGGTCATTGCTTCTCTATACTAGTCCTCCAATATTTAGAAATATATCCTTTCCAATCTTAAAGAATATTATCCTATCCAAAATTTGATGTATAGTGAAAAGCTCAGCTCCAAAAACTTCCCAAATGCCCATGAGACCTCCATTACCAAATTTGTTCTTGAATTCGCACTGTAATTCTAGCTAATCTGGTCTGCATCCTTCTCAAAGCATGTCTCACTCAGTTGTCACCTTAACTCTCTTGTACATAACTGTATAGAATTGTTTTGCATGCTCTATAATGTTTTGCTTTTGTTGCACCTTAACTGTCGTTTCACTTTCTTTGATTACTTTGTCTCTCTTGTACATAACTGAATATATGATCGTTTTATATATTATGTGCATTTTGATGTTTGTTTCATCTTGAACCTCAGTGTCTTTGCTTTTGTAGAGTTTTACTTTTTCAACATTTTTCAAAGTCTGGGACTGAAATTGGTCACTTGTGATCAGTACTCTATCCTTCTTAACAAATTCAAATAAATAAAATAAATAAATAAATAAATAAAATGAGATGACTTGATGCCATTGAATGAAAGGCATAGATCCACCTGTCACAGCCTATGAGAAACCTTTAGAAGGATAGCACTTCAATCCTCTTCTGGTAGCTCAGGGACTTTAGGTCAGCAATATTCTTAATTAGGAACCTCTGTGACCTTTTATTTGCTTTATATAGAATGCCCAAAAGGGTACATCCTGAAGGATGTATTGTGATCAGTAATTGACTGCATACAGATTAATGATAATTTCTTTTGACTTGGATGATATGTTTTTAGATATTAGTTGTGCTAAATAGGGGATTAAATGCTTTTAGATGTTAGTTGTACTAAACAGAAGGATTTTCTTACTAATGTTGCTACATGGTACTAAGAATCAGTGAATTTCAAGGTAAGGGGATATCCTGCTTTGCAGTGACCTAACTTGATGAATTGCCTTTTGTCTAACTGTGTGCAAAATCATTATCTGGGTACTTGAGCTTATAAAAATTATATTATTCCGGCAGCATTTGGTATTGTATAATAACCAGCATGTGCTGAGTAAATCTCACAATAACTGGTTAGCATGCTTGAGATGAAGGTTGCAGCAGTTCTCCACATCCAAGTCAAAGACAGACAGTACAAACATACTTTGGTATATTTCAGGAAGTAGGCACAGTCTTCATCTGTAAGATGCAGCACATAGTGACTATATCCAGGTCACCCCTAAAAAGAGGTATTTCTGCCTTGTGAACTTAGCAGGATAATAAATAAAACAGAAATAAGTAATATTAAAATACCCCACCAAGCATTCCACATAGTTGCAAGTCTGCTAATGGTGCTATCGCTAGGCACAACTGATACATCCATACATGTGGTAAGAAATAAAATACAAATTCAAATAAAATAATTCATGACCCATAGGATGATCAGGGAATAAGAAAACATGTAACCCAAAGATCACAACCAATAAACCAAAAACCAAAGGAAGACATCCAGACAAATAGATAGGACCAACAGTCAATGAAAAACAGCAGTCAAGTACTTTCATCTTACATAATGACTTCTTCAGAACTGCCATAATAACACAGTACATCACTTAAATATTGCTACCAACAAATAATGTGATGAATCTATTCAATAAAAAATTACAAACAATTTAAAGACACATGAATATTAAACCTAACCAAATACTTGGTTAAAATTTGAACCTACATGTTGTTGTTTGTCGTTCGGCTTTTCCCGATTAGGGGTCGCCACAGCGGAACTCCGGCCTGCTAATGACTGGCAGTTGGTTTTTATGGTGCCCAGTTGCCAGCCCGATGCCCAACCTTCAACGAAGGCATGCCCATTCAACGCATGTCTTTCGAACGTCCACTCGACCACGGGGAGGACATGCAGACTCCACACAGAAGGCACTCCCAACCCAAGCCGAGATTTATCTAATACACAATAGATTTAACAGTGCATAAGTCACATAAAAAAAAATACATGAAAAAGTTTTTTATACATAAGAAAAACTATATATTTCTGTTAATGTGATTCAACCATCCAGGCTCTTAAGTTTTAAAATAGGTAAAATGGAACAAGCATCATTGAGACCTGGAGGTTCCAAGGCATTTAACCTAAAAATCCAAATTAGTTCTCTCATAAGAAAATGTTCATCTAGAATGTAACCTCTAGAATCTTTTACAATATAATCTAAAATAACAAAGAAAAATGTGTGGTCTGGGGCTTAGTTGATGTCTCTATACAGGGCATTGGATATTTTTCTTTTACCAATATCATTAACATGTTCATACATCCTCTCTTTTAACTTCCGAGAGGTTTTTCCTATATAGAATGCATTGCATAAATTACACAATGCTACATAGACCACCCAACTAGAATCACAATTGAAATGCCTACTTATGACAAATTTTCTATCTTTCACAGTAAAAATTTTACATTCTAACACATAACAAAACTGGCTACAATGACCACATTTGTACATACGACTAGGTCTGTTACCATGCTTACCATGTCCATGATCTTCAAGCATTTTTTTAAACAATTATTTTTACGAAAAACTTTAGGAAAATTTCTTAAAATGCTAGCCAGTTCAGTCAAAGATGAAATTAGAAGCCAATTGTCTTTAATAATATCCACAATCTCATACGAATTAGTTCCAAAAGTCCTAATAAAGGCTCTATCATGACCCTTTTGTACCTTCTGTTGATAAAAAACCTCATTGTTAACCCTATTATAATTTTCATTATCTGGTTGTGGTAATAGTGATTTATAAAACTGCTTTTTCCGCTTATTACAAACTTCCTCCTTGACCATTTTTAACAAATCTGATGGATACCCTCTGTTTTTAAACATCTCGATTAATATATTAACTTCATCATTAAAAACTATATAATCTGTAAGCATTTGGGCAAATCTAACCAATCTAACCAATTACCCTTTTACTACAGCTTTCTTTTGAACATGGGGGTGCCAACTGTCATAGTGAAGATAAGAATTCGAAAAAATACTCTTTCTGTAAATGTTAGAGAGGAAACAACTATTGATGTGGCCTTTGGTCAATTTAATATCTAAATAGGTCATCGTATCATTGTTGACAGTATAGGTGAATTTTAAAAAAGTTGAACTATTATTCATAAAATCAATAAATTCAACCATCCTCTCTTTAGAGTCCATCCATATGAGAAAAATATCATCCAAAAATAATAATAAGAAAACAAGTCCAATCCTTTAAATGCAGGTTAATATACAACTTGGACAGCATTATTATAAATGTCACCTGCAAGCACTAGTGGAGTGCCCACAATGCCACTATGTATTTTGACAGAAACGCATCTTGTTTTTAGCAGTTGCCCTGGAGGAGTACTGTGTGATACTTTATTGTCAAATAAGTCTGCCACACAGAACACCTGTAAAACAGATCAGCAAGTGGCAAGGTACATGGGCAACAGTGAACTTGTAAAACAAAACCGTGTGCACTCTGTATCTTACACATAACTCTGCTATCAGTTTCAGCCCGGGATGATGATCGCTGTCTGCTGTCCCTAGTGGCTTGACAGGGACTAGTACAATGGGGAACATAAACAAACAGATCTAGTTTGACTTGCTGAAGTTTGAAGGATTGCCCATGCTCGGCTACAGCTTTCTTTTGAACATGGGGGTGCTACCACCCCCCAGTAGACCACTGTGATCCATTAAACTAACTTTAATCATAAAGCACATGTTCTCTGCAGGGGAGAATTGCATCCCTTTACACCCCCACACCATTGATATATGTATTTTCATTTCTTCTGAGTTGAAGCAATCTCAGAGGAAGCATATTTATAGATCAGGGGTACATGGGCAGAGGCCCTATATCAGGAGGTATGGAGGTGCTGGACATCTGACCTGCAGAAATACTTTTACATAGTCTGTGCTTTTTTGTTTACCACAGTGGTCTGACTGGGGGTCAGGCAGTGTGATTTTGTAAGTTTGGCATTGGTCCCTTTATTTTATGTGCAGCCAGCTAGAATCAGCCAAACATGTACAGTGACAGAATCTGCAGTATGGCTAACCACCTGGCAGTGGGAATCTTGGCTCTAGATGATTGTCACTGTCAATGTGACACCCCAACCCCATGTGCACAAAATGGGAAAAGGGGTTGTGGATGAATAGATGTATGCATGTATCCAGAGCTTATCTAAATAATCCTGTATTGGTTTGTGATTTATAGTTCAGTGGCTTGGTAAGAGAAGTTTGTATTTGAATATATATTTTATTTTTTACCACTGTTTTTTACTGTTTGTAGGAAGGAAGGGATAGACAAGAAGATTTACTTTGATTCACATTTTGTTGTTTTACCTTTAATTTTTACTGTTAGTTGTTAGAAAGGGATAGTTTTTAGACACGCAAACTGTAGCCATCTCAAGGGGCCTAGTCAGCTATAAATTCACACAAATTGCAAACAGGACAATCCATACCTTGACTAAACAATCTTGTCTTTGTTTGTGATTGATTGTGGAGTTCTCTGGTATGAGAAGTTTTATTTGAATTTATATTTTATTTCTTACCACTATTTTTCACTGTTTGTAGGAAGGAAGGGATAGCCTGTAGACAAGAACATTTACTTTGACTTAAATTTTCCTGTTTTACCTTAAATTTTCCCTGTTAGTTGTTAGAAAGGGATAGTTTTTTTGACAGGCAATCTCTATCCATTCTAAGGGAACCTAATCAGCTATAAATAAACACAGACTGCAGATAGGACAATCCAGAGCTTATCTAAACAATCATGTCTTGGTTTGTGATCTTATTGATCTTTACCATTAAAAAGAGGTGTGACTATCAGTGATGTAAAAGAATTCCAGCTTTTGTGTGACTTTCATAACTTGTGCTGTCAGAGCAACAGCTTTACTGTACTGGCATTAATATTTAGTTTTATATTGTTTGTGTAAGTTCTCTTTGAATTCTGTGGTAAATGATTTTGATTGTTCTTTTCTTTTAGAATATTTTATTCATTTGCAGCTGAAAATGGATTCCTTAAATGAGTATGCCATTAATGATTTGCAAAAGTAAAAATATAGGCAAGGGCCAGGTGAAAAGGAAGAAATCAAAATTGAATGTGGAAGGACTGAAGAGCATTACCGCAAGAAAAAAATGAGAAAGACAGACATTGACAACATGGTTCAAACTGTGGATGCAAAGCCAGCTGGATGAGAATGTTATGCTTGGAAATGTAATACAATTAATGGTGATGAAGATCATTTATTTGTAATTACTGACAGAGGAGATATTACTGAATTAGAAGTTGGAGATTATTCAGATCTGGTCAGAAAATATATTCTTGTAATTCGAGATGCAATTATTAGAGGAGCTGATACTTAACATTTGCACAGAAGATAAGGAACAGCGAACTAGAAGCAAAAACAGAGGATGTGAGATAAACCTTAGAATGCCATAATGTAAGGAAGTACTGATCTGTTTTTGTTCGGGTCTATATTACCTTATCAAAATGTATTTTCATTGAATGCTTCTCCATCGACACCAAATCACCGAAATTCACTTCTGAGAACTGCACAATTTTTCCCATGGTGAGGAAGTAGTTGGCCGACACCACAACTTTACCCTCTTCCCCACTGTAGTGTGATCTTGGAGTGGTATATATAGTTAGGGGGGGTTGAGGGCACAGCCCCCCACATTAGGGGATGTGGGAATAAAGCACCCCCAACTTTGGTCGGTTTATTTAGTGTTATGTGTGTTCTGGTCAAGTGTTTCCTTACCTAGGGAAAAATTCTGCAGTTCACAGAAGTGAATTTCATTGATTCGGTGTTGATGGAGAAGCATTTGAGGGAAATACATTTTGATAAGGTAATACAGACCCTTTTGTTCATGCTGGTACAAATTATCTCATCCACAAGGACTCTCCGACTGCTAGTAGGGAACTTACAGCCCTCTTAGAGAGTATAGCTTGCACAGGTGTTAGAATGTATTTTTCGCAAATCACATATAGAGAAGAGAGTCAGGTCACTGTGAATGAAAAGATTGTGTGGGGTAAATACCTTACAAGAAATGTTTCCGTTTGAAAAAATGGAAATGTGTACAGCAACCCAGCCTAATGTTGAGTACACATGTGCTCATACAGGATGGTGTGCATTTATCAAGATCAGGAAAGAGAATTTTTGCAGCAGATATTTTACAATATTTGACAAACATAAGGCGGGATTTTTGTGAGTTTGAAATTTTAACATTTCACAGATAGCAGCATTTGATGCATCTGTTATGGTAGTTAATGCTATTTTTTATTGGAACATTTGCTACATTCCCACAACATTGATGTTGTTTGTGAAACATGGTTAAAGAACAATGCCTGTTCTGTCAGGGTATAAATGTTTTACTGCAATAGACATTCTAACAAAAAATCAGGTGGAGGTGTTATGAGACCTGTTACTACGTGTTCAGTGATAACACCAGTACTATTGATTGTATAACTCTGAGAATAACTCTGAGAATAAAGACAACCCTGTAACATAAAACAATTGTTAGACTGTACTGACCACCAAAGTCAAGTGCTGATGACCTGCAGGAATTCATACATTTCTTGCATGAAACACAGGAGGGAAGAATAATAGTGGCGGGGGACCTACATTAACCAGAAACTGACTCAAATAATATTGATTCAACAACATTATTAAGGAAATTATTCACAACGTATGTTCAGGAACACAATTGTTTCAGAATGTAAAAAAAACTACTGGGGAACAGAACATGCTAGACTTGTTTGTTTTCCTAAAGAAAGTACTGTTACTTCATGTCAAGTTTTACCACCTTTGACGTGCAGTGATTATGGTGTTCTAAAGGTTAATTTGTTGCTAGATAATTCTGTCAGACTGAAATCTGAACAAATGCACAGAAGATTAATTACAGATTATACAAAAGCAAAACAGTCACTATGTTAAAACTAAATGGAGTGACGTGTTCAGTCAAATAACTGGAGAAGGAATGCAGAAAGTTTGGAAAGAGAAATTATTTGAGTGCAAAAAAATCAAAAACATGTTTAAAATCAGGACTGAGGCATACAACATCAGGAGGAAATATTTCTATAAGAACAAAATACCTGATTAAGATGAGAGACAAAAATATAAGAAATGGAAAAGATGTTAAACCACAACTTTGAAAACTGAAATAAACAAGCTGGGCAAACAAATTAAGCATAGTGTGAGACATCAAGAAAATTTTGAATTAAGTTTATATAAAGATATTGAGCATAATACGAAACCATTTTATAGATGCATAAGATGTGAAAGGAGTAAAGACATACAAAGTGATAAACTGTGTGTAGATTCTAAAATTTACTCGACACAACAGATTATAACTATATTTACTAAATCTTATGCAAAACAGTTTGGCTCCAAAAAGGGCTATAAGTTGTCCTTGTGACATCCGGGTAACCTGAGACACTGAAATCAAATTAGATTATATTGAAAAAGAACTATGCAACCCTGATCCAAAGCAAAGCACAGAGAGGAGACATACTTTATAATGATGACCTGAGAACACCTCAGCAAGAACTTATAGTACCATTATATCTATTATTTACTAGGTCATATAAATATGGAGAGATTCCTCAAGACTGGAGATATGCACTTATTAAATCTGTCTTTAAGGGAAAGGGGAGCAGGAAAAACCAGAGTCATACAGACCCTTAAGTCAACTTTCATGTTGTGGAAAAATAATGGAGGCGGTAATATTGGATAAGTTATTGTCAGAAGTGGATAGATTGGGACTTGAAATCATATATCAGCATGGATATGTTGAAAATAGACCCATTATCACCTATAACATGATGCTTTAAAACAATACAATAACAGCTATGAATGAAAATTGGTGTTGTGATGTAAACTATATAGATTTAACTTCAGAATTTGACAGGGTCATACACAAACGTTGATCAATAAATTATAACAACTAGGTATTGATGTACTCTTGATAAGATGGATAGCTTACAAATAGAACATGGCAAGTATCAGAAAGCAATTGGACAGGTGAAATTCTTGGTAACAGTCAGGGTGTTGCACAGGGCTCTGTCCTAGGCCCTTACTTGTTTAGGTTGTATCTCAGATTTACCATTTCATGTGAGGTTTTCTACAGTCTGTATGCAGATGACTTGAAATTTGGTAAACTGATTACATGTGTTACAGACAGGCATGTCTCCAAAAGAAATTGGCTAAATTGACCATTTGGGCACAGGAGAATAATATGCTGATAAATACATTAAAACTAAGCATATGAGGTTTGAGAGACATAAACTGAAAGGTGAACATTTAATAGAGCAGTCTGTGATTGAAACTGTAGATTCATTTAAGGACCTGGGTATATGGAGATATCCAGCTTTCAGTTTTTCTAATCATATCAACCAATTGGTTAATAATAGTTATAGAACTATAGGTTGTATAAAAAGATGTATAACGTTAAGGAGATCAGAAATGATGAAGTCTTTGTTTGTTAATTACATTAGATTCAAACTTGAGTTTGGAATAACAATATGGAAACCTTATAAGAAAACAAGCATGAGTAAACTAGAAAGTACATCAGAAATATACCAAGGGCATCCATGGATGTGAAAATTTAAGTTATTATGAAAGACTAAAATATCTTAACTTGTACAGTATCTTAACTTGTACAGTGTCTCATATAGATGTTTATGAGATCTTATTCAGGTATATAGGGTATTTAGGGACAACTACCTCTGGGAATGTTTGGGATTATCAAAAGTAGTAGAGAATCATAAGACAACCTATGTAGAAGATTATATAGGAAAGAGAATGTACTAATTGGTTCTCTGACAGAGCAGCTGATGCATGGAACAGACTACTGAATTACATTAAAGCAAGCACTAGTTTAGGTATTTTTAAGAACAGCCTGGACTCTTATTACAGGAACGACTGTTTTGGTATATTGGCAGGTTAGAAGGGCATTAATGCCCATGCTTGAAATATTTGTATGTATGTATGTACGGTGGCAGAATATTTGGTTTCCTTATGGGATTATCCATGTGCCCTGATTCCTTAGAGAGTGTTCTGCAGTACCCACTGAAGGCTGCTAAGAAATTCCTGTCCTGTCCCATGCTTCAAAACACGTAAATACATTGGGGTTGAGATGTGGTTGCCACAAGGTAAGCCTGAGACAGAAGGAGGTTCACTGTGATTCACATAAGGATGGCAGAGAGGACACAGGAGAAGTGGCCCTGCATGGGTAACAAAGAAGGCTTATCATGTCCATGAAGTGTCATGTGGGCAGTATCTGGTAGACTTGTAAACAGTATAGTCAGATGTGTATCCATAATGTGTCAGCATAATCTTTCTGACACACTCAACAGTATTGTGTGCCAAGTAAAATCACGTACAACTCTGCATTACTTCCATTATTTATTAGAAGCATAGTGTAAGCCAAGTAGCATATATGCCTTGTAATCTGCACTTCATTTAGGGCAACATTTAAAATAAGTTATCAGTTATCATCTTGTTGTCATGTGTATAAAATATAGTCCATAAAAAAGAATAAATAAATAAATAATGAATGACTAAATAAATAAATATACAGATATTGAATGATATATTGCAGGACCACATTTAATACATCACAAAGGATGGTGCAGGTGTGTGTGTGTATGTGTGTGTGTGTGTGTGTGTGTGTGTGTGTGTGTGTGTGTGTGTGTGTGTGTGTGTGTGTGTGTGTGTTTGTGTGTGTGTGTGCGTGCGTGCTCATTGCTGCACCAGCCATGAACAGTACCTTACAAAAGTGTGAGACCTTGTATGTCAAACTGCCTTACCAAAAATATATATGTATTGGCATTTGCTTGGGAAAGTGATTGGAATGGGATAAACCTTATGGATGCAATGATTATAAACTGATAATTTTCATAACAGTTATCTGTATCTCTGAAGGAATTTTTTAATTTGAGCAAAGCTTTTGTTCTGCTAACTCTGTGACATGTTTTATGGGTTAGTTCTAAAGCTATCACTCAATAACTATAACAAAGCAGTACTTAAGAGTAACATATTAGAAGTCCTTTAAATCTTCAGCAAATGACACAAGCCTTTGTTGAAAGGCAGCCAGTTTATGTTATATTTTATTAAATGTGTTCATCAGTGAAGTGTCTCTTAACAGTATATGCATAAAGAGTCCCTTCAGTAATTATACTTTGTTTTTAGTCACTTTATTCATTTCTTGTTAAGACAATAGAAGATTATACATATTGACAGGCAGATAGTAAAAGATTTTCAGCTCTAACTCTCACATACAGTTTGGAAAACATACACATTAGTGAATGCCAGATTTCTAAATCTTGCAATTTTATGACAAATATACAAGTACATCTACGTTTTGTGTGTGAGTGGTGTCTTAGTGCACATTTCAAATGGTGTCATGTGCTTTATTGTGTCTGTGTGTGTATGTATGTGTATGTATGTATGTGTATATATATATATATATATATATATATATATATATATATATATATATAGGATCAAGCTTGTTAAAAAATCTATCAAACGGCAAAGCATAAAAAAAATCATAGAACCTACACTGGTTTGAGATAGAAAAAAAAAATTTTTTTTTGTAGGTGGGCAAATCTCCCCATCATCACTTTTAACCCTCCACTACTTATATATACCAAGTCTGATATCACACATCAGTGGGGAAAAGGAGAATCTCCTTTTCCCCACTACATGCCAATCTCAAAGCACATTCAACCAAAAGTGAGTCGACAAATGCTATTCGACAAAACAGCATTAAAAAAAAAACAAAATATACCCTATATGGAAGTTTTTGAAAGTAGAGCTAATGATGTCTTTGGTGTGGTGTTGAAGTGTACATATGTCAATATCTGTGCATGTTATGTTCTGCTTCTGTACCTAAATACTGAACTTTCATTATAATTTGTTTCAAAGATGAAGCCTTCATCTCAAGAAAAGTGGTTTTAAGATCTTGGCCTATCAACTTGCATACCATAGCCATTTGCCTTACATTATATTTGCTTTTTGACAAAAGGAGTCAATAAGCCTATCTAGTCTGTCCCTTAAGTGCATTTAAAAATCCATCTCCTATGCTCAGGAGCCCTATAACAGAACTATGAGTAAAACCCAAAAGTGTCACTTATATATATGAAAAATCAGCATTAAACTACATGCACTGGCTGCTGTTAAGCTCTAGAATGAGATCTTAACAATGCTTCAATGCTCTTAACAAATGTTTGTTATGCACTTTTCTGATGCCAGGAAAGTCAGGCTTGTCTTTTTCCTGATTTTGGAGTGTGAGTGCAATGTCCCATGCACATTAAATTTTTTTTTCTTGTAGAATGGCACTTTGAATATAATATAATATAATATAATATAATATAATGCAATATAATATAATATTACTTGGTCATTCTCTGTTTACTATTTTACTGCTACGAAACAATGCAGCATGTGACATTATCTCCATAGTTATAACTTGTTGATCTGAGTCTGATTGCTCAGTCTTCCATCTTTTTGCTCTTTAGTGCTGAAAAGTCCATCATCCAAACTCAGGAGTCATCACTCAAAACCTTTACTTGTAACTTATTATCACTAAGTTAACAAAAAATAATGCAATTTTTTTGTAAACAAAAATAAAACAATAAAGTAAGCAGAAAACCAAATAGTTCCAGTCAGATAAAATAATTAAGCTGTACCAGGAAGTGTTATTCCCATACAGAGCAAGCTCTCCTAGGGAAATGTGCAGAGGTCATGTATACATTACCACATTAGATTTACAATACTGTTGAACTGTCGTGCTTAATTCTAACAGAATGAGGTATTTTTAAACCTGTACTCAATATAGACAGCTACAACAGGAATTCTATATCACAGTTGCCAAGCAATGCTTATCAATATTGATAAACCACAGCTCTTTAAACAACATAATGAAGTCAATAAGTAACTAATAAAGCTTTTAATACATGTATCAGCTTTTCTAACACAAGTCTTTAATCCGGAAATAGACGCAAAACTACACAATGCATATATATTCATTTAATTTAACTATTACACTTTGGTTTCCATTGCAAGATTAATTAGGAAACCTAAGGGGGAAAGAAATGCAAAGGAAAACTAAGTCACTTATATCATTAAGTTATCTTGTGTCAGTTCAGTAACTGATGGCATCAAATTGCTTTAAAATGAGCTATAGTAAATCATGATTCAGCATTTAGCATGTCAGCAAAAATAGTTTAACATGTCAGAAAATCCTGATTCTTCTTATTTTATGTGACATGGTAAATTCCCAGATTAGAGTATAAAAAAAAAACACAAAAGGTAAATGGTTTTCCCATGAAAGACATAATGCACACATCTATTTCACAAAAAAGGCAAGTTTCTGTTACACCAAAGCTGAAGTAATGTTGTTCTCTTTCATGCATTTCAAGATGAATTTCACAAAAAAAATCTAAACTTTTGTCTTAATAAATTCACTCTCAAATATACAATGAAGTATAAGTTTAGATTGTCAGAATTAACCATGGCAGTCCTGGCAATTGCTCAGCCACAAAATCATATAAAAAACATACTTTATGTTATTTAGATATAATCCTGCCAGATAACAAGGAAAAAGACAAGAACATGATTAAGTCAGGACAAGGAATGGAAACTGTGCAAATGCACAGAGAGTCTGTGTATTGACCTTAGCTGTAGGTGGAAAAATATTGCTGCATGCTTTCAGTAAACCCTCCTTCTTCCTGCAAACCTGATACTTTTAGGAAGTAATGTGAATATTCCAAGTCATGTTCCTGCTGACACAGTATCAGGGTAAGAGGTAGCAGAAGGCATTATTGGCGAGATTACTGGGTACGCTCAGAGATGACATGGTATAGTACAGTGTAGCACTCCAGTGAAGACAGATGTCAAACCTAAACTCAAACCAGAATAATGGAATAATGTAGGTATGTGTGCTGGTGAATGTAAATCCACTAACCCCATACCAGCATGTGCACAGCATAGGATTAGTTACACCAGCATATTGCTGCCCGCAAAACAAACAGCAGCAGATAATAAACAGAAAAAGCGAAACAAGACACTGAAAGGTACTGTTAGAACAAATAGAACTGAAATATATTTAGGAAAACCAAAGGGCATGTTTAGAAACAACATAATCAGCATGTGTACCTTTAAGTTTACAAAGGTAGGAAAATGGGCAGACAAGGCAGTAGGACGCAGACTGTCCAAAAGAGTACATGACATGTGGAATACAAGCATGTAACAACATACAAAATACTGGCTGTGATTTGATCTAACTACTTGATAAAACCGGGGTACTGTGTGTGGTGTAGACCTGCTGACATGTGAAGTGAGGACAGAAGAAAATGCTGTAATGACACAATGAGATTTATACAGATCCTAGAAGCAAAGAAGTAATGCTTCCATTGTACAGGGATCTCACTGGACCACAACTTATATAATACATGCATTTCTTTAAGTTATGCAAAAATAGGGACATTAGGCCTCTGGAAAGAATCCAGAGAAAATCCACCAGAAATATATATGGGATGGAGGGGAAATGATATCTCCAGAAATGAGAGGAGCTGGAGATTGTCTCAGCAGAGATCAAAACCAACAACAGAGACAAGGCTGTGGTGCATTAAGGTCTCGCCAGGAAGATTCAAAGGGATATCTTGAGCAGGGAGGTTATGGGGAGGAGAGAAGGAAAAAGTAGCAGATTTTAGGCACTTACTAGTATCTGCATGTCCAAAAATGCTCCTTCACAGAGATGGTTGTGGACACATAGCTACCAGAATGGATGGCTGAACATGGAATCCACAGAGACATTCAGAGGTCATGATATAGGAGGAGAAAAGGTGAAGAGGAGTATAAGGATAAATGTGATATAGACTGTCTAATGCACTTAAAGCACTGATGAGAAAGACATACTGTCCCTTTCTGTAATCAAGCTGATGTAATGTAATAATAAAATGCAATATAATGTAAAAATAAGTTTGGGAAAGTTAACATGCTAACAAAAAATGCAGGTTACTAAAAATAAGCAAGGTAGTCACTGGGCTTAAACAATATCTGATTTATTCTCAGACTCAATTTGTAACAACTTTAAAAGCCAAAAGCAGCTAAGAAGTCATCATGTTAACTTAAAATCATGTTGTCATATAGCTCAGAATGTATAATTATAACAGTCCTAACAAAACTAGAAATAATAACTCTGTGGGTCTGTACAATTTCCCTCATAATGTCAAGAATTACCTGGTTAAACCATTATGTGGGGTATTTATAGTCCTGGTCTGTGACAACCTCTGACACTAGACCCTGTACATTCAAAGGGAAAATAATTCTGGACCCTGATAATTATAGAACAGTAACCCTAACATGCATACCGGGCAAAGTAACCCTAACATGCATAGTAATGAATGGAATAATAATGAAACTAGTACAAAGAGATATGGGGGACCCACTAGTCCTCGATATTCACCAGTATGACTGCATTATTGGTAGCCTGAGTCTTTTAAACCAGTACATTTTTCTGAGGTGATTAACTCTGGCATTAGATGAAGGTTTTACTGCATACACAGTCTACCTGGATTTAGCTAAAGCCTTCAGCCACTTCCACATTGAGTATTGTTATTAAACTCAGCATGCTCGTCGAAAATGAGCATGCTACTTGGTGGGTCAAACAATGGTTAAATAATAGAATGCAACAGGTCTGCGTGGCAGCCTTCTGTCAAGACTCCATGAGAGTAATCACTGCTGTCCCATAGCATAGGTCCCTAGACTGGGTTGTCTGCTATTTGGAATATTTTGTGGACTTCACTGTAGGTAAGGAACTATGAATCACTAAACATTCATGTGATTGAAAACTGGTATGTGGCAGGATAACCGCAAGTAGGTTTAGTTGAAATACATACACTTAGAGCTGCATCAGTTGCTTATCTTTGGAAAATAAACTTGCAGCAGTGAAAAAAATAATATTACTTTTTAACTGCAAAATACTTGGACAAATACTAGGGATAGACTGTCAAATTGCATTTGTAGGAAAATGGTCAATGCTGAACTTAAAGCTGATCAAACTGTTGTCATGCTGACCTTAAAACTTAAGGAGATGCCTGTAAGATATCCAAAGCCATGTCTAGTTGAAGTGAAGTTATTATTCCCATGTATGTCTCATTCATCTACCCTATCATTGAATAAAATGCTACCTTCAAAACTGCAAACTAAATTCTACTAGAAAAGGTCCACGAATTCCTAACGTAAAAAAAATCCATTAGTCAGAAAGCAAAATATACGCACAGAGGCTACAGGAAATGTCAGTTCTTTTCAGTGGCATATAGACTCTCAGGAGATGATCTCTACCTTGCCTTCACAGCATTACAAGACCCAGTCTTATTTGAGTCTATTTCTTGAGCACATGATATGTGGTGCAAATAATGGGACAGGAAATCTCTCTTTCTAGCAGTATTTAAAGACGACATTTGCATACAGTATACAATTCTATCCACAATTTGAAGCAAACTAACAATATGCATTTAAGAAAACAGCTCACAAGCAGTTTGACAAACAAACTTGGCATATATATGCATCCTAAGACATTCACACTGCACAAAATGACAATCGAGCTTCTTAAAAGGCTAGTAGGTCATAAAGGTAATAACAGAACCGTTGAACCTACAAATCTTGGGCCATACCCCATTGGAGACCTGACGGCTAGCTCAGGATATACAAAAGTCAGATGAACCTACACATCTACAGCATATTGTAATTTGTCAAGAGGGTGCAAAGAAAGGAAAGGATCTAATAATTACTTACATTCCACATCAGATTTAACACAGTTTATGGTCCAAAGTGTTTTAGATAATTGCTTTATTAAAAGGAATGTTGTGATTTATTGTAATGTATTAGACATACAAGCTATATGACTTTACAATATGTGGTGCAACTGAAATGTTGTTATGTGGGTGCTAGTGAATTTAAAATTGGAAAATCAGCACCACAGATTCATAATAAAAAAGTGCCATTAAAATGGTACTACAAAGCCAGCATGCATTGCTCTCACTCTGAACCCAACCCAACCCAAAAAGACCTATTATCAACCCAGCCATATACTGACAATGGTTCTACCTGAGTTAGTCGACACGCCAGAACACCGACAAGCGAATCGCGAGCCCCAGAAGATTGACAATTCAGAAGACCGATGCGACGGATGAAAATACAGACGCCGAGGATGCTGACATGGGAAAAGGCTGTGTAAGTATGCAGTAGTGACGGACGTTAGGGTGCGAGTAAGGTAAGTGTGGATATTGACGGTCTGTGGGGATAGGGGTGGGTTAAGTGAGTTAGGGTCAGTGCGCGGGTTAGGTAAGTGTGTGGTAGTGATTGTGTTTGGGTTAGGGGCGGGTTAAGTGAGTTAGGGTTAGGTAGCGGGTCAGGTAAGTGTGCGGTAGTGATTGTGTTTGGGTTAGGGTTTAAGTGAGTTAGGGTTAGGGCGGGTTAGCTGAGTATGCGATAGTGACGGACCTTAGGGTTAGGGTTTGGGTTAGGGTTAAAGATAGTTGTGTATGTGAGGTTTAGTGTGGGTTTGTAGGGATTTTGGTGTGCTTGTGTTGTGTGTGTGGTTTTTGGACAGGGAATGTGTTTTGTTTGTTGATTGTTGTGATTGTGGTGTGTGCAGTGTATGAGGTTTCGTGTTTGTGTACCGTCGGTTATTTCGTTGTCGGGCATGTGGGGTTTCGTGTTTTTGCACTGTCGGTTATGTGGTTTCGGTGATTGCGTTGTCGGTGTTTTGGGGTTTTGATTATGTCAGGTAGAACCACTGACAATACATTTCACTGGCTAGGTGCAAAAAAATGAACTTCCCAGGAAAATGACAAAAGTTACACAAAAGGCTCACCATTATATATAAAGGTGGTTTCACATCATGATATTGCACCATGCAACATCTTACAGCAAAACATTCATATGGAACCATTGTTACAGGAGGCACATCTATGTAAATCTATGTAAACATTGTTACACTCTGTGGCAATACACCTGTGTAAATCTGTGCAAATATTGTTACACACTGTGACAATACACCTGTGTAAATCTGTACAAGCATTGTTACACACTGTGACAATACATCTGTGTAAATATGTGCAAACACTGTGACAATGCATCTGTGTAAATCTGTGCAAACATTGTTACACACTGTGACAATGCATCTGTGTAAATCTGTGCAAACATTGTTACACACTGTGACAATATATCTGTGTAAATCTGTGCAAATATTGTTACATGCTGTGACAATACACCTGTGTAAATATATGCAAACGTTACACACTGGGACAATTTATCTATGTAAATCTGTGCAAACATTGTTACATACTATGACAATACATCTGTGTAAATCTGTGCAAATATTGTTACACACTGTGACCAATGCATCTGTGTAACTCTATGCAAACATTGTTACACACTGTGACAATGCATCTGTGTAACTCTATGCAAACATTGTTACACACTGTGACAATACATCTGTGTAAATATGTGCAAACACTGTGACAATACATCTGTGTAAATCTGTGCAAATATTGTTACACACTGTGACCAATGCATCTGTGTAACTCTATGCAAACATTGTTACACACTGTGACAATGCATCTGTGTAACTCTATGCAAACATTGTTACACACTGTGACAATTCATCAGTGTAAATCTGTGCAAACATTGTTACACACTATGACAATACATCTGTGTAAATCTGTGCAAACATTGTTACACACTGTGGCAATACACCTGTGTAAATCTGTGCAAACATCGTTACACACTGTGACAGTATATCTGTGTAAATCTATGCAAATATTGTTACACACTGTGACAATACACCTGTGTAAATATATGCAAACGTTACACACTGTGACAATATATATATGTAAATCTGTGCAAACATTGTTACACACTATGACAATACATCTGTGTAAATCTGTGCAAACATTGTTACACACTGTGACCAATGCATCTGTGTAACTCTATGCAAACATTGTTACACACTGTGACAATTCATCAGTGTAAATCTGTACAAACATTGTTGCACATTGTGACAATACATCTTTGTAAACCTGTGCAAACATTAACTTATAACTGTGATATTTTCAAAGTTTCTATTATTGTTGGCTTAGGCTGGCTAGGCTTCATATTACTGAGTTGGCCGATCACATTGTTTCACACTTCCCCTCCATCAAGCTGGTTTACAAACGGGATTGCATCCTCTCTTACTTGCTGTAGATGATGATGATTGTTATTATTATCATTATTAATATTTCTACTGTTGTTTACTGTTTATTATGCAGGCAAGAGCAGTGGTCAGATTAACCGTTTTTGTGTGTGTGTGTTTCAGTAAACAATTTGTATATTTCCCATTATGGTTTCTGTCCTGGCATGACATGAAAATCAAAAAAAATATATTATTCTTCTATGTCATATGCTGTCCTAATGAGCTTGAGACTGTTTTTTATTGTTTTTTTTTTTTATATACTGTCTGTGACTTCTTGGATTTTCCAAGTACAATCTTCAAAGAATCTTTTGCTGAACAAGGGTCTAATTTATAACACTTGTTTATTTGTAATGCATGCTAAGCAGGAAGAGGACTTTTGCCTTTATTCCTGTTCCTGCTGCCTAACTAATGTGATACAAAAGTAGTGAGGACTTTAAACACATCTTTTCATTATTACATACACTTGTTTCCCTAGAACAGTGAGAAGTATGCCTAGTCAAAAATCTGGTTGCTATAATATGTAAGAACCGAGACTGCTTTTTGCAGAAGGGAAATACTACAGTTTTTAGCCTATCAGCTGAAAATTAGAATACCCAAATTATGAGGGACTACTTTTAGAAGTAAGAAATACATTTTTTAACTAACATAATACAAAATTAGAAGACCACACAAAAGCTGAAAGGCATGATGAGAAACGGAGGGTTAAAATTACGCTGTACTGAAGCAGAGCTTGTGGTGCGTATGATAGTCATTGCATTCCTTCTAACCATGTGACCTTAGACGGGAGTATGCTATACAAAAATGAATACTGCAAAGGCTCTGCTTTCATTGTAAAACAGTGGGTGACATTGAGATTCTCTTACAGATAAATAAGGGAAAAGTGTCACAACACAGTGGTCAGTTTCAACCAAGCAGCTGAGATTAAGAACATGACATCTAATATGACAAAATTCATTTTAACATCTACAAGCAAAAAATCACAAACTGAATGACAGACCCTAACGCATACTATTTCTGGATTTTCAATATTTATTGATAGAGGCAACAGACAAGCATGACCCTAGAAAACATAATAGATTATATCAAAATATAACTAGCTGGAATACAATGTCACATTCTTTATAGAATAATCACTGAAATGCATTAGAGCACGAAGAATAAAATAGCTATTGTGCTGTGTGTTGAAGTTGAATGGCTGCCACACTGCAGTCCAGAGTTGGCAGTATGTCAATGATTACCGACTCTGGCTTCTGTGCCGACTATAAAACAATTTAAAAAGTATGCACAAGCATTTCTCTGTAAATAAAAAACTAGTTTTCTTCATTGTATTTTATTTATTAAAGAGCCAGCTAAGTCAGTTGGTCCAAAGACCCTTCTCAGCCATAACCTAGGTCAAGGGCATGGGAAAACAGATACACAGAGGCTATACTATATGTAGTAACACAATATTTATACAAAAGACTAATACTTCCTATAAGTACATACCAGAAATATAATCTAAAGCTCAGTGTGCAGAATATTAAATAAACTAGAAAAATACAGGTGAGTTAAATATGTAACAATCTGTAGGTTTAGCAATGACTAGTACTACAGTTTACACAAGAAGCGATTTGCAGTTTATGCAATGATCAGTTAAGGGAGCTAAAAGATATACGGCCAGATTCAATAAAGCCTGCACTACGTGTACATTAAGTGTACACGATATGTATTCAAGAACATTCTTAGCAGATTTTTTGTGCTTTCTAATCACTCAGAAAGATTACACTAAGTGTACATTTAGTCTACACTTTGTAGTAACCTTTTACGAATCCCTGTCAATATTTAAAGCAGTAAAAATATCAGAAGGAAAAAAATTAGGAGGAAGAAGGTTCATAGGTTCATAGGTTCATAGGTTTATACTAGGCTATCTGCCCTAAGGCATTTATAAGCCTAGCCCAAGGTTTTGTGGCTTACGCCACCCCTTATATGAAAAAATACTGTGCCCATTAGTTTGTTGTGCCTCTGTCCAGCAGTGACACAGAGATGATTCCCGGGGTAAACCTACGATCTCCCATCCACAGGTCAAGGTGTGAGTTATGTCTGTGTTGTCTGTTACACTAAGTGTACAGTGTTCTGAGTGAAGTGTTATTAAATCCCAGGGATAGTTTTTCTCATAAATCAATTACAAGTTTTAATAAATCATAATTTTGATAACAGATGCAGTTAATTGAGTCTATGTCCTAAAGATCAGCTCAGTTAAAGAGCTAACAGCATACCTTACCTGTCTGTTAAAGAACTGACAAGTAAGGTATGCTGGCCTGACGTTAAATATTTTATTCAAAGTCGATTCCACAGACTGTGCTTCATTCTGAAAGGTCTTCAAATGTAGAGTGGTACTACATTTATAACAGTGAAATAACTAAGTACTCATCAGTCACATTCAGTCACATTCATATTTTAAAGAAAAACAGCTCTGAAGGATCTTTGAAATGTAAGGGGATGTATCCAGTGAAATGCTGTGAAGTCTGTAGGTGTGACCAGTGGCGGCTGGTGACTTCAAATCACAGGGGGGCTGCAGGAGACGCTGAATGGGCGGGGTCAAAGGGAAGGGGTGTGGTCAACCATAAAGGGGAGGAGCTATGCACAAAACCACAAAAAAACTAACTTTAATTAAATACGCTGCCCTGGGTGGCAAACCATCATTATGAAAGTCCAATCAAGACAAAAATAAGTGTAGAAGAATAAAAATATTTCAATGCATTGGCTGCATGACAGCTTACTTAATATCTAGATGGAAACAAAAGGTTGTGAGGCATGAAAAATAAATTACTTTTTAAATACATTACTGGAATGCCAGTCAAAATCAAGTATAAGAAAACCAGAAGCACTCAACTCAAACCACTTCTCCTTGCACTGCAGTTCTAATTATAATATATTCAGCTTTATTAAAGTACCAAGCAACATGCTGAAAGTAGAAATCTATGTGATGCCCCCACTTGTAAAAATGTTTCTTATCCAAAAAGACCTGCTGCCTGACAACTTGTTTCATGGGGAAAACATGATAAAAGTAAAAAATGAAAAGCAAACAAGAAACAAGCTCAAGATACATTGCTTAAAGGATTACTGTACAGGTTATGGACCACACATGATTGGCATTCTGTTTAGTTTACGGGTAAAGCCTGTAGAGATGACTGGAAGTCTCCAACAAGTGTAATGAGCTTTTTAAAATAATGGAATCCTGTCCTTTAATACCCAAGGCTTATACATTATCTAGTCAAGTATTCTCTGCATGGCAACAACAGAAAGGCTTTCAATGTTGGCAATTCTTTAACAGTATGCTTATTAAAGCTTACTTGCATCTTACGATGTCAGACAAGCTTACCTTATGGTCATTAAAGCATTGCTACTTAAACACAGAGCAACAGGCACTTTGAGTAATAAGCATAAATCAACAGTACAAAAATATGACAGAAACCAGACCATTCTGCAAAATCAAGGACAGATGAAAAGCCACTGTAGTACTTATGCAGTGTGTCCTCCCCATCCAAGGTAGATACAACTACTCCTTGCCTTGCTTGGACACATCCAGAGTCACTACATGGGGAGGGTGCAACAAGCATGTCACAATTTGAAATCTCTCTGGCTGACTGTGATGGCCCTGACACATTTGTCATACCTCTCAACTTCAAGAGCAAGAAATCTGGACAAAGCCATACACAGAAGTGGGACAAAGGCACAACAATAAGGACAATTTTAAATATTGCTCTAATAAACTTAGAAAGATAATAGAATAGGTCTTGCATTAGTATGAATTTTCTGAAGGGTATAAAATCTGAAACTCAAATGTCTGCCATTTTCTAACTTCAGTCTTTAGTGATTTGTCACTAATTTGCCAAAAAACACAATTTTATGAAAAATGGACCAAAAATGTGATGCAAAAATATAAAATAGACACACAATACAGCTTCTACCTGTCAAAGAAGGGACACTTTAATATTAGTACTGCTACATTGAGCAGCTGACAAAATAAAAGAATCTACATGCATTTCAAGTAATCTATAACTTTGATTATTACAGTTATTTCTTAATTGTAAACCCTCCATGTTTTCTTCCAAAATTGCTATTTTATGGAGGGATTATTAGGGAAGAGCAACATTTTGAGCCAAAAATTGGGGACAGTTGAGAGGTTGGCTATGCCTAATTCTATAAAGCAATTTATTTGCATGTACCTCTCAACCTGTTAATGCAGTAAATCTGAACAAGGCCAAATATATTGGGGCACATATAAACAGTACTAAAATTGCTCTTGTATAAATTGAGACAGTTGATAGAACGGCTCTTACTTTAACATGCATTTTTATGAAGGTTATGAAGTCTGAAACTTATTATTTAGTGACTTCTGGCAAATCGTTTAGGAATTAAAACTACAAATTTTATGAACAACAAACCAAAAATAAGAAGCAAAAATCTATTCATTCTTTGAAAATCTGGACAGTTGGGAGGTATAGTTCAGCTGGGCCTGTCTGAGTTTGCTGCCCTTCCCCTGACAAAATAATGGTTGAACTGGAGCCTCTGCAGCCATTCCAATTAACCATTACTTGGCTATTTCACTCCATTTACCATAAACACTAATGTGCATACTGCTTTACTTCAATGATTGGACTTCATTTGAAAGTTTTATTTTGTATTTTACAGCACAAACATTAAGTCATCTGTTAAACAAAGCAATGCAGTCTCACAATGAAAACTTAGCATTAAAACTTCTCTGCCCTTGAAACTCACATTCATTGAAACAGCATTGAAACCCACATTCAAAGAAAATACATTTTGCCAGTGGCAGATAAAGATTAATTTTGGGCTGTTTTGAATCATAGGCCCCTTGCATATGAAACATACATGTGCTCTTTGATACACCTTCCTCATTGTACTAAAAATTATATTCCTTGTACAATACAGTACACTTGTTAGAGGGTGTTTTAAATTTGTTTTGAACATTTTTCCAGTAAGCAATGAAACAAAACATATGCACCCATAATGGCAAAACTGCCCAGTTGAGAACATTTATCATAAAAAGTCTACTCAGACTTCCACAGTCCACCATTATTAGTAAATATACACAATTCTACAGTCCACCATTATTAGTAAATATGCACAATTCCACAGTCCACCATTATTAGTAAATATGCACAATTCTACAGTCCACCATTATCAGTAAATATGCACAATTCTACAGTGCACCTTTATCAGTAAATATGCACAATTCTACAGTCCATATTCAGTGAATTCAGTTCTTGCCATAGCTGTCAACCTTAGCACAAAAACCTGGACGAAGCCAATAATGGGGAATACAGTCCCAAAATAGGGACAAATTTAAAATATTCATCTTATAAACTTAGAAAATTGCTAGAAAAAAAGGTTGTGCTACTATGTATTCTGAAGAACATGAAGTTTGAAATTCAAATGCCGGTCAATTTTACTGCGGACAGAACAAAACAATTTTCAGCAGAGACGAGGGATTAATACTGCAGACACGTCTTTGTAAAATGGCAGGGCATCAGAGCAAATCCACACAAACACAGAGAGGAGATGCAGACTCCACAAAGAAGCCACCCCAACCAAGAATCAAACCAGAAAACCTATAGCTGTGAGGCAGCAATACTACCACTGCACCATCAAATCTGCAAGGAATTAAACATTCAGAAACCTGAAGTCTGAAATTCAAATGCCTGTCAATTTTACTGCGGACAGAACAAAAACAATTTTCAGCAGAGATGCAGGGATTAATACTGCAGACACGTCTTTGTAAAATGGCAGGGCACCAGAGCAAATCCACACAAATACAGGGAGGAGATGCAGACAGAAGCCACCCCAACCAAGAATCAAACCAGAAAACCTATAGTTGTGAGGTAACAATACTATCACTGCACCATCAATTATACAAGGAATTAAACATTCAGAAACCTGAAGTCTGAAATTCAAATGCCTGTCAATTTTACTGTGGACAGAACAAAACAATTTTCAGCAGAGACGAGGGATTAAAACTGCAGACACATCTTTGTAAAATGGCAGGGCACCAGAGCAAATCCACACAAACACAGGCAGGAGATGCAGACTCCAAACAGAAGCCACCCCAACCAAGAATCAAACCAGAAAACCTATAGCTGTGAGGCAACAATACTACCACCGCACCATCAATTATGCAAGGAATTAAACATTCAGAAACCTGAAGTCTGAAATTCAAATGCCTGTCAATTTTACTGCGGACAGAACAAAACCAATTTTCAGCAGGGATTAAAACTGCAGACACGTCTTTGTAAAATGGCAGGGCACCAGAGCAAATCCACACAAACACATGGAGGAGATGCAGACTCCACACAGAAGCCACCCCAACCAAGAATCAAACCAGAAAACCTATAGCTGTGAGGCAACAATACTACCACTGCACCATCAAATCTGCAAGGAATTAAACATTCAGAAACCTGAAGTCTGAAATTCAAATGCCTGTCAATTTTACTGCGGACAGAACAAAACAATTTTCAGCAGAGATGCAGGGATTAATACTGCAGACACGTCTTTGTAAAATGGCAGGGCACCAGAGCAAATCCACACAAATACAGGGAGGAGATGCAGACAGAAGCCACCCCAACCAAGAATCAAACCAGAAAACCTATAGTTGTGAGGTAACAATACTATCACTGCACCATCAATTATACAAGGAATTAAACATTCAGAAACCTGAAGTCTGAAATTCAAATGCCTGTCAATTTTACTGCGGACAGAACAAAAACAATTTTCAGCAGAGACGCAGGGATTAAAACTGCAGACACATCTTTGTAAAATGGCAGGGCACCAGAGCAAATCCACACAAACACAGGCAGGAGATGCAGACTCCAAACAGAAGCCACCCCAACCAAGAATCAAACCAGAAAACCTATTGCTGTGAGGCAACAATACTACCACCGCACCATCAATTATGCAAGGAATTAAACATTCAGAAACCTGAAGTCTGAAATTCAAATGCCTGTCAATTTTACTGCGGACAGAACAAAACCAATTTTCAGCAGGGATTAAAACTGCAGACACGTCTTTGTAAAATGGCAGGGCACCAAAGCAAATCCACACAAACACATGGAGGAGATGCAGACTCCACACAGAAGCCACCCCAACCAAGAATCAAACCAGAAAACCTATAGCTGTGAGGCAACAATACTACCACTGCACCATCAAATACGCAAGGAATTAAACATTCAGAAACCCTTAAGTCTGAAATTCAAATGCCTGTCAATTTTATTTAACATTTTTAATCAGGACAGTCTGACTTGGAACAAATAAACAATTTTCAGCAGAGGCCCAGGAAGAAATAATGCAGACATGTCTTTGTAACATGGGAGGGCACAAAAGCAAACCCACACAAACACAGGGAGAAGATACAGACCCCACAAAGAAGGAACCCCAGCCAAGAATCAAACCCAAGAACCTGCAGCTGTGAGGCAACAATGCTACTACTACACCATCAAATATCAAGCATTGCAACATTTACAAACCACAGATATTATGAGGAACAGATCAGATCGAATATGAGGTAAAAATCTGAAATTTTTTTACAAATGGTGGTGGGTAGGGAACTCAAGTCTTTAACACCTGCATACAGGGTACAGGGTTCAAGCCTGAGGCATTCCCTACCACACCACCATAAGCACCTGGGGCATTTACACACACACACACACACACACACACACACTCACTCCAGTAAAGCACAAGCACCATATAAAAAGAAAAAGCACAAACTCAAGCACCATACACAAATAAAAAGCACAAACTCAATAAAAATAAACATTGTAAATTAAAAGGCACCTTACCTGAATGAATACATCCAGAGTTAACGTCCATACATCCTTCCCGCGCAATACTGAAGACCCGCGAGATCCCAATGCTCCTTCCTGACGCCGACGAGATCCCTAAGGCTCTGTCCCGAGTCCCTGCTGCTCCTCTTGCAGTCCGGACGCGTCCCATAATCCTGGCGGGTCTGTGCACTGTAAACGTGCACAGACGCTCCTTGTGTCCCCCTATGGGGACGGCCGGGCTGCCTTGAGCATGCGCATAGACCGATAAGTCGGGACTCGGTCTATGCGCATGCGCGAAGTCCGCGAATTTTAAAAAAATATTTTTTTTTTATTTTTCATTTTTTTTTCTTTCTTTTTTTATTTTTGAGGGGGCTGCAGTCCGGCAGCCCTATGCCACGAGCCGCCCCTGGGTGTGACACTACTTTAAAAAGGAAAGCAGCCTGGTAGGTCTTTAAATTCCAAACTTTAGCTACTAGTGTAAGACAAAGGAGCTTCTGTGAAAGTGTCATTCATTGATTACACAAGTTTAGACTACATGCAATTTGTCCATTTGAATTTTATTACTAACTTGGTTTTAGGTTATATCTTATTGGGCCCTATGAATGCAACTGATAGGTACCCTTGCATTTAAGCATAGTGATTCTAAAATAATTTTAGTTCTTAATGTCTTTTGCTAAAAGTGCTAGTCTGTGGAAGTAATTTGAAATAAAATATTTGATGCCAAATCTGCACAGCTTGTGGGTGTGTGCTTTAATTAAGCTAGTCTGCTTTTTTACATAGCCATTTACCACATTTATTCAAATAAACAGCCTAAAGGCATCTGAGTAAGAGCAAGCATCCAAACAAGAGACAGAAATTAGATAAGCATGTATGAAAGCAAATGTTTCTAGTAGACTGCACCAAAAAGTCCCCAGTATCAGAGTCTCCTCTATCCTGATAGATGACATTGAAATGATGACAGAAGACACTCAGACCAGATGCAAACTGAAAACATTAAGGCGGCATCACTAACATATCACTGTCCCACACAGAGAAGCAACAAACTGACAAACTGTCAAGTTTGCTAACTGGTTTAAAAAACTCAAATAAAAATTAAAAAATAAAAATGGCCCATACATTCACTTACAATACCAATAACTTTAATCAACGTAGTTAACAAAAGGTTAAGCGCTTTCATCATGAGACATTTTCAGAACCATTGAACAAGTAAAATTTAACATGCATCCAATAAAAAGGTTGAAACTAACACCCCCATATACAATTCAACCAATCTTAAATAATCATGAAACACTTAAAGCCAATAAAATCACATATTAACATGTTTACTGATTTGCAAAGACATACACTGTAAAATCGTATTTCCACCAATCATACAGATCAAAAAAGTAGATTTGTCCAGTCTTGTCTCAGTACGTTATATCAAATGAAAGGGCAATAAGCTTAAAGTTCGATCAATTGAATAAATTAATAAATTCTAAGAAAAGTCAATATTTACAAACACATAAACTATAGGATCGTGCTGCCACCAATCACAAGAATCAAAGAAATAGATTCATCCAATCATAACATCTTATCAAATGCAGGGGCGGCTCATGGCATCGGTCTGCTGGACTGCAGCCCCCTCAGCCACAAATTACTGTTGTGTACTACTTCACTGTGTTTTAAAAATAATAAAAAAAAAATAAATAACCTTTTTTTTTTTAAATTCACGACCGCGACTCGCGCATGCGCAGTTTAACCGCCTCGGGCTGCGGCGGTTTCAACAGTTTTTTTTTTTTTTTTAATTTTGATTGCAGCCCGGGGGTAGCTATGAAGATAGCATTGTGATGCCCAGAAGTCTATGCGGTTCCAAACTGCATAGACTTGGAAGGGGCTCGGACTGCGACGTCTGCAGGCACATCTTCACATGCTTGCTGGGATGCATGCTGATTGGTTCTTGCTCTCTTCCCAGGCTTTGTGCTGGGAAAGAGCGAGAATCTGTCAGTTGGAGTGATCAGTGGACTGTGGTGGAGCCCCGTGGAGGATTTATTTAGTGCAGCTTTTTTTTTTTTTTTTATCGGGTCTAGTGTGGTGTGGAGGTTCCATTTATTTAGCCGATCGTCGGGCCGGTAAGTAAGTGTGTGTGTGTGTGTGTGTGTGTATGTATGTATGTATACTAGTATTGCAAGCAATAATTTAGAAGGGAAACAAACAAAGACACAATACAATGTGAAACTAGTGGTAGCTTCAGCACACTTGAAGTTTGGAAATCAGCTAACTAGAGTTTTGCAGGTGGAAATTGGCAATATTTTTCTATCTTTGTTTTGGAGTCTTATTCATGGGTTTTCTATTTAGTGTCATTAGCTTCCTCAGTGTATACATTTGTTGTGCTAATGTTCCCAAATGATACAATCTTGGCAATTAATGTCCTCTTTTTTTCAGTAGTGCTCTATATTATTAGGCCTCACCCCACACCATAACCACACCAGGAGCACCTTGGCATCAGAGTTTATTTATAACAAATCATCTGAATGTGTACATCCACAATTGCTTCTTCAAGGTGGCAGGGTAACAAGCAGCAATACAAATGCTTATTACAATTTGATCCAGGGAACATCAGCTTATTACCATTGAATGACTTTTTTCTACATGTATTTATAGTCAACAAGAGCCTTGTCACCGATTCATTGATTCCACTTCATCCTTATCTCCTGCCAGCCCCAACCAATGGCTTGTCACCCTTAAATTTAGAACACTTCTAAAGTCTAGCAACAGATATGGCAGTTTGTTAAAACAGTGGCTGCTGGTCTGGCACCTTTGAAAGTAAGAATGTTAAATTGCTTTAACACTATTCAAGCTTTGGAGAGCATCTATTAGTATGATTCAACCTACTATAAAATACCTACAGACATGGTCTCATGCGCTTTTTAACAGGTCTATATCACCAAATCGAAAAGTTATGTCATTGAATTGCATTTCACATCAAGCTGCCATTCATCGAGGTATTTATAGTGAGATCGCAGTACAGTGAAGATTGGAAAATTTGCCCTTTCTTCACTGTAGTGTGATCAAGGAGTTAGTATATGTAATTAGCGGTAGGGGGTGTGGGGGCTGCAACTTCGATAAATGGCATTTTTGATGTTAATGTTGTTCAATTGCATGACTTTTTGATTTGGTAATATAGACTTTTCAACCACTGGTTAGATGGAGAGTCCCCCATTCTGTTATTATTATCATTTACCATTTAGTACTATTATCATATACTATCCAGTTAGCTTGTCAGTCCTTACCAGTATGTGGGGCATTTTCCTTTCGTACCACCCACATCAACATATTTCACTCAGGTGAAGTCATTGCTCTGCTTTATCACTTGCCTTCAATAGCAATTTTCCATTCCAGTAGGTGATGGTACCTTTCTGCCTCACCACTTCCTTGCAATAACCAGTTATCCATCACACTCAGATGAGGACATGTCCTTGCCTCACCACTTCCCTGCAGAAATCATTGTCCTCTCAATTTCTTTAGGTTTTTTTGAGAAACATCAATCACACCCTGTCTCTGTTTTACTAGAACTCAGTCCTTCGCACTGTAGCTCACTCCACATCCTTTTTGAGATTGGCGAATATCATAAATGTTCAACAGAAGAGCTAAATAACAAGATATTAGAAAGTAAACTGGATTTAAGAGGGCAGTTATCAAGCCAGCAAAGACATTCCAAATTACAATCATTTTGGGAAGGGGTTAAGTAAGGAAAGAATGGAGAGATACTAAGCAGTAACCCAAAAGTTAGATGTAAACTGCTCATATTCGTTTCAGAATTTAATAAGAGCAGATCATAAACTAGTGAACTGAAACAGAGCCTGTCATTTATTTTGATTGGCATTTCAGATATTGTTCACTTTAGTTTTAATATTTTTGATTTTATTCTGAAATAATACAATATTGCTAATGATTGACTGAGTTGTACTAGCATGAATGTCCTTAGCAAAAATCATTGTTGTAACATAATACAACTCTCAACAACCACAAAAATATGTTTTAGCACTTCACGAAAGGAACAAAAAAAAAATTTAAACAGTATTGCAATAATGACAAGGATGAGATCAGAATTGTAAATAAAGATGACAGTATGGAAGTGCCTTCAAGGAAATGGGATATTAGAGATGTATTAAATACATTACAAGAAACTGGGATTCAGAAACAGGCTAGCTTAACTGCGGTTCTATTCCGGCAGGTACAGCTCATAGGGCGATGCGGTCTGAAGCTCATTACCAATTAAGGAGGTTAAAACTTGCAGCTTTGGCTACAACTGTTTAATTATCCCACTGGCAATGGACCTGTGGAAAAACAGGAACATTTACAGTTGTGGCTATAATTCAGTTGAGAAAAGCTGATGATCATAGAGGAGACACATATCACAGTGTATTCATATGCACTGAAGTACAAGAAGACAGGAAAAGCAGCACACTACTTTAAAGGGGCCAACTCAATTATTAAATCTGATTTTGACCCTAGGAGGGGTAGAAATGGGAGACCAGGACAGCAGGAGAAAGGGGCATTCTCCAGATCTACAAAGCACACATGGATGATAGTTTAAACTCATATGTCCCCTCATCTTCATCTTCAACATGCATTTCATTACAGTGCTTTTCAGCAAAGCACTCAGTTCAACATTAAAACAATGCAACGGCAATGTATAAAGTAATAAAAACAAGTAACAATACAATATAAAATTCATCAAACAGACTGAAGTGAAGTTAAGACAATGATCAGGTCTGCTACTAAACGAATGTGAAATAATGAGTTACATTAAATGGTTACAGCAGTTCATTTTCAAAAAATAAGTCAGAAAGTCAGTAATTCAGAAGTAAATCTGCTCCAGTATCTGTACAAGGACAACTAGCTGATACATTATTCTATTAGTTAGATGATAAATAATGACAGACATTTGAGTTTCAGATTCCATACCCTTCAGAAAATTCATACTAATGCAAGATCTACTATTCTATTATCTTTTTAATTATCTAGGTTTATAAGAGCAATATTTAAAATTGTCCTTATTTTTGGACCTTTGTCCCACTTCTATTTATGGTTTTGTCCAGATTTCATGCTCTGAGGTTGAAAGATATGACAAATATGTCAGGGCCATCACCGTCAGCCAGAGACATTTCAAATTGTGACATACTTGTTGTACCCCACTGCCCCATGTAGTGACTCTGGATGTGTCCAAGCAAGACAAGGAGCAGTTATGCAGTGTAAGTGTGCAAGTATCCCCCCATCCAAGATAGACACAAGTACTACAGTGGCTTTTCATCCGTCCTTGATTTTGCAGAATGTTCTGGTTTTCTGTCATATTTTTATACTGTTGATTTATGCTTCTTATTCAGAAAATGCATGTTGTTGCAGTACCTGTTGGTCTGTGTTTAACTAGCAATGCTTTAATGACCATCAGGTAAGCTTGTCTGAGATTGTAAGATGCAAGTAAGCTTTAATAAGCATACTGTTAAAGAATTACCAACATTGAAAGCCTTTTTGTTGTTGCCATGCAGAGAATATTTACATAACTAGATAGCGTATAAGCCTTTGGTATTGAAATGCATATGATAGTATTTGTAATAAATAACAGGATTACAGTATTTTCAGAACCTCGTTACATTTGTTGGAAACTTGCAGTCATCTTTGCAGGCTTTACACGTCCACGTAAACTAAACAAAATGCAATCTATCATGTGTGGTCCATAACCTGTGCAGTAATCCTTTAAGCAATTTATCTTGAGTTTGTTTCTTGTTTGTTGTTCATTTTTTACTTTGATTTTCCCCATGAAACAAATAGGTAGTTGTTGTTAAGCAGCAGGTCTTTTTTGGATAAGAAACATTTTTACAAGTGGGGATATCACAGCAATTGCTACTTTTAGCATGTTACTTGGTACTTTTGTAAAATTGAATATAAATTATAATTAGAACTGCAGTGCAAGGAGAAATGGTTTGAGTTGAGTGCTGCTTGTTTTTTTATACTTGATTTTGACTGGCATTCCAGTAATGTATTTAAAAATTAATTTATTTTTTCAAGCCTCACAACCTTTTTGTTTCAATCTAGATATTAAGTAAGCTGTCATGTAGCTGATGCATTGAAATACTTGTTTTCTTCTACACTTCATTTTGTCTTGATTGGACTCTCATAATGATGGTTTGACACCCTGGGCGGCGTATTTAATTAAAGTCCCAGTTTCTGCAGTTTTCAGCATAGCCCCACCCTTTTCAAGATGGCCACACCCCTTCTCATTGGCCCCACCCATTCAACTGTCTCCTGCAGCCCCCCTTTGATTTGAAGTCACCAGCTGCCACTGATCAAATGATGGTGCAGTGGGTTTAAGATTCAACCAATTAAATAACATCTAAAATGAGCCAGAAAACCCACACCTAAGGCCGCTCCTGGTTGTATATCAAATACTGTAATAAAGCAACACGTAAACCATAGGATTTTGTTGCCACTAGTCATACAAGACAAGGAAACAGATTCATCCAATCATGTCTTAAAACATTGTATCAAATGATAGGGCTACATGTTTAAGGTTGAACCAGTTGAATAACCTCTATAAGATCCAGAAAACATGCTCATTCATATATTGTACATCCAATCCCGTATTAGAGCACCATCAGCCCTGATGTTTTCCACCAATCATAAACAGTTATAAGCCATGCTGAAAACATTGCATGACATGCTGACACTCATTTATCAGTGGTCCTCACTGTGGACCACAACATAACAGCTGCACTTCCACAGTCCAACAACAGACAGCAATGGTTCATGACACAGTCCCAAATAAAATACCTACAGCAATGGTCAATGACACAGACCCAAAAAATCACCTTCTCTGCCTCCATAAATACAGTGCAGAGTCAAGCCCAGAAGATAAACAACAGTGTCAGCACATCTGGCTTGGCAGTTACCAATACATGGCAGGTCACCAGAAATCCAAAAATAACCACCAAAAAGTATATGGGACACAAATTCTGAACAGCCAGAATTAATATATGTATTTATTATATATTTAAAATATATATTTTATTTATTTAGTAGATATGGGTCTACTGCTCTACATTGAAAATACACTTCTTCAAAATAGAGCAGTAGACCCTACACTTCAGCGAAAGCCACTTAAATGAAAGTGCACTTTCGCTGAAGTCTAGTTCCCCGAGCTACTCAAAAAAAAAAAAAAAAACTAAAATATGTTTTTGCAGGGGGCAAGCTCCCTTGCACCCCCCACACCCTCTGCAAATTATATATACCAACTTCAAGATCCCACTACAGTGAGGAAATAGGTTAATTCCCTGTTCTTTACTGAACCGTTATCATTACTTACAAACTCAGGTCAGATAATCGAACTACACTACCCATTCGCTGTAGTGTATTCAATGTTATCTGGTTTGGCATTCTACCTCCTGGACAACAACTGCCTTTTGACTAACCCATTCCTGACCGGCTGGCGTTCGCAAATACAATAATAATTTTTATATATATATATATATATATATAGGTTTACTATCAGATGTTCGAATCAAACTCCGTCAACTGCACTTATGTCGAACACGGAAATTCAAAAACAGTAATGTCGACAACCAAAAGCCAACCTAGGAATGGGTTTTAACATGGGTCGCGATAGGGGAGAGGTTTGTAGTTCGGCAATAACAGTGAACACCTATCTCGACCCATGTTTAAACCATTCCTAGGTTGGCTTTTGGTGTTCGACATTACTGTTTTCGTATTTCCATGTTCGACAAAAGTGCGGTTGACGGAGTGCGATTCGAACATCTGATAGTAAGCTATATATATATATATATATATATATATATATATATATATATATACATATATACACACACATATATATATATATATATATATATATATATATATATATATATATATATACACATATATACATACAGTTTAAAATTAAAATCTTCTTAGGAAATGGAAATAAAAACAAAGAATAAACAAATGTACTTGTTGCACTTCATAATACATTGTTGCTTTGTATAGTCTTTATGCATGATAGCACTTTAAACCAGTTTCTTAATTAATTATGCCTCCTAATTACCCCTTGGAATCTGTAAAACCACTGAGACATTAAATTTATTATGTGAGAAAGACTGCTGTCTAGTCATTTATCAGTCTATGAATCCATTCGTCTGAAACTGCTAACCAGGAAAGGCACAAGGGTGCAGCCAGAAATTTCTAGTTTGCTATTCATTGCAAATGGGCTATCTTAAGGGAGTATTTAATCTTTCATATGACTGGTAATTTTAGGTCGACATCAACAGTCAAAATATACATGTATTTCATTCTATTAGACTATTGTGGACTGGGTCCCTCTGCATGCTGACCCTAAACAGAAAAGGACAGGGAATATCATATAGCAGTTAAGATGATTTCTTCTGCAGTTTATATCAGTGTATGGCATGTGTTTGTGTCACTGATCACTGCTTTGCATTCTGGTTATATTATTGCCCTATGCATGCTGGGTTAATGAATGAACTGCCTCTCCATATTTGAGCTTACTTGAAATATAAAATGTTGCAAACTAAGGAAGAATGGTTGGGTAACTGCAATGCCAAACCCGGTTTATCAACCTTGTCCCTCATAGATAGAGACAACATGTAAATGTTCTGCTTGACTCTGGGTTATTTGTACTTAAAATATAAGGGCTAAATATTTCATGGGAATTTATGGCAAAGATTCTAATGATCCTTGTGGATCAATAGTACAGTGAGTACCTATGAACTTATGAAATTATAAGGATCACCACTGTTACCATGGAATATTGTTACCATATGGAATATTACATAACTGTAAAACACTGTCGTTATGAACAATTGTTATACTTAATTTGCACTCTTCATGGCATGCCAAGCACTGTGTTTTTGCCTTTATGGTTACTCTGTTTCTCAGTCTTTATGAGACATGCACAGCTACACTGTATTTGGCATAAGCATTGCTGGGTCCCCTAAAGAAGACCGACAGCTCACAACACTGACACCCACATCACCGACACCAAAAGCCCAACACACGAAATACCGACAATGGGGAAACGGTAAGTCTCCATAGTGCAGAATGGAAATATTTCCATTCCTGCACTGTAGTGCGATCTCGGAGTTGGTATATTAAAGTTACGGGGGGGTGTGGGGGCAGAGTCCCCCAGGGGGGATGCAGCTAGCAGAAAAAAGGAAATGTTATTTTCCTTTTTTCTGCAGTAGTGCTGTTGTCGGTATTTCGTGTGTCGGTCTTTTGGTTTCGGTGATGTGGGTGTCAGTGTTGTGAGCTGTCGGTCTTCTGTAGGGGATCCACATTGCTGCATACTGTACATGGATTATTTACATGGCAAAGGGCTTTTAGTGAGTTTATTTGTTTGCTTGCTTGTTTTATTCTGTTGTTTCTATTTATTTGTTAGCCAGGTTAACCCACTTGGCAAAAGCCTCAATTCCAGAGTGTCTGGTTAAGTGACTTGCTCTGAGTCTTAGAATAGTTAAATGGAGGCTGAAGAACTCAAACCCTGCACTATAAGAGCAGCTCATAGCCTTAACCCACTGCATTATCTGGCATTTCTTGCCCTTGTGTTTAGTGTAGTTGAGTCTGTATTCCACAACATCAGATAATACTCCTAACTGCATTACTCAGTTTGGCAGTTTGCTTTTCTATGTGTTACTATGTACAGCACTCTTCATCATATTAATTTTTATTGCTTTGATAATGACTGACTCTTACTCTTTACATGCTAAAGATCCATTTATCAGAAATCTCTTCAGTTATAAAAGCTTTCAGGTTTTTGCAGCCTGTAGTTATAGTGAAAAGCTCCCTTCCCTTCTAGCAATAAGCTACATGCCACATTGTTTTAAATTACCTGAGTACATATGGGATCAGAAATTGCATCTAAATCAGTCAGTTCCCTTCTTGTTATCCAGCTCAACAGCACCAGTTTCTCTTAGCATTTGAGGTTCAGGATCTGAAGTCCTACATACAAGAACCATAATTTCAATAAACTGTAAGGTAAATACTTAAAAAAGTTGGCAGATTCACCATTGAGCTCCCCAGCTGATGCCCCCTGTTCACATGAGAAGATTGACTGATTTATGTTGCACACCCCCATCATCAGCCACAATGTCCTGCTTTGAATTTATAGAAAATTAACCACTCCCCGTCAGTGCAGGTCTAGAAAGATTACAGGTTAACCTAACTTAAAGCAAAACTGTGCTCCTGATATCTACATATGCATACAAATAAAAAACATTCAGCATTAAATGCAACAGACATACATTGGAGTTTGTTACCTTTGACAGGGAGATGCATTTAAACAACCATACATTATAAAACAGTTAAAATAACAACTATTCACTTTCCATTCTGCACCCAAATGAAGACTACCAAGAACTCTAGAAACTCAGAATATACCTAAACTCCAGTCAAACTGCAATCACTTATTTTCTAAATCTCTATTTCTAATGGCTTCTTACATGTATCTAGTTATATTCTTAGTAATACTTAATGCTATCAGTAGCACAGTACTTAGGGTTACTTATATCTTAAATAAAAGAAATCAACACCACACAAGTCCTGCCAAGTTTCCATCTCTAAATTACCTGATAGGTATCAGTCAACCAACAGTGGTTTTCTTATGCAAACAAAATGGGCATTATCACAACACTCAAAAAGAGAATCCTATTAATGAATAACTTTGCTCCCTATAACACACCATAAAAAGAAATGAAACAGATTTTAATTATAATAATAATAATGATGAAAATGATTTTAGACACTGAAGTCCCCCCATCTTACCCAATACATCTCTTACCCTTTATAAACATAACTACCTCACAGCAGTAGCACTTAACAAATCTAATAGTAACAAGAAAAAGCTACACTAGAACCTTAATGCATTATTACTGCCTACATTTTTCAGTTACAGGATCATAGTGGAAAGTAAAGACTACCTATCATAATCTGTCAAGAAGATCATCACATCTACTATAACAAAAACTATGTTCCCAACAGTGACCCATCTTTGATGAGAGTCACACTACTAATTCATAAGGATGCAAACATCAGAGACACACCCACACCCCCCCCACACACACACACACACACACACATACACACACATATTTATTGAAGCAACACCATATCAAATAATACTCTATACGTTTTTAATACTCCAAAATCATATTAAAGAGCTATATTAAAATATTTCTTAACACAGTATGTATTCCTCTTCGATGATGCCTTGCCTTTATAGACAACTATATACACACAAAACCACCAAATATTGTAGAATTAAGAAATTAGCCTTACTAGTAGACCTTAACTTGAACTGTCTGGGTGGCCATAAAAATCAACTAATAAAAAAAACTATCCTACCACAGTCTCACCCAGATAATTATAGAAACTACAAGACCAAATGCAATATCAATGAATGATACTCTGTTACCAGAAGCTGTAAGTACCAATCATCCCTGATGCATTCAGACAAATCAAAACCCGAAAATACACTTAGTGATCTTTCCTCTTTTGTTGCCACTAGTTTACAAAAACATTAAGTTATCCCCAGCCTTGGCATAATGTAGATTCTAGAATCAGAACAAAAAATCAGATTACGTGAACTGGCTATGAAAAATGTGACTTCTTTATATACGGACTCAAATTCTGCCTCAGTTCTATCCAGATTTTATTACTTCTTAACACCAGTTCAGGAAAAACTATCTTCAGTCAGATTCATGTATCTTTCAGCCAGTGAAGATATGTGGTTATCCCCCTACTCAGAAGATAGCTAAAAAAGGGATAATGCCTATCAAGAATGGAACAGGGACCCCATTGACCAAACAAACCTCACAAACTTGTAGGACCTTAAAATTTACTGTCAATTATCGACTAATATAGCTTAATTAGAGTCCCTCCAAGCAAAGGGTAAAAAGATTAAATATAAATAAACCATTCAGTAAAAATTGCAAGAAAGACACAGGCAAGCTAGAATCGTCACTGTGCAAAACTTGTGGTGGAGGCCCTTTAGATATATGTATTTAACGCCACCACAGGAAGTTTAAGGTATTGCACAGTGAAGACTCAAGCTTGCCTGAGTCTTTCTTGCAGTTTTTAATTAGAATTCCTGAGACATTCTCATAATGTATTCCTAGATTACCCTTAACAAGTGTAGAAAGAGATAACCAGAAAATAATTCACAAAACCCATCTTCTCAAATTCCGCCATTACTAGTACCATAGATAAACACTGATAGCAACTGCTGAATTAGTGACTAAACATCTAAAACTATTATCTCCCAAGACTAAAATAAGTCATCCACAACACATAAGCTGCAACTGGGTCATATCCTTTGCCAGATCCATTGTCGTACAGAGATAAATCTAGGACTGTGACCCAGGTTACCCAAGCTCAGTTACTGGCTTGGACACCTCTTGGAGCTTATACCAGATGGGGGAGAAGAATGGAGGAATGCAAGGCGTAGTCTACTAACATCTCTCTGGTGTTAAGAGTGGGGTTGCTTGTATCCAGGCATGCTAATCTTAGTAAAATCTAGAGTAAAAATGAGGACACACATTAGGAAAGCTGTCTTTGAGGAAAAGGCAAGAACAAATGACTATGTACACACACAAATGTGGATGTACATCATAAAGGCCCACTGTATGGCAACTCCTTGGATGTAATAAGCATGTACAATAGACAGTAGGCTTAATGTGCAAGTTTCAGTCTCCAGCACGTGAACAACAGCTCCCACTCCCAGGTTTCTCAACCCAGGGAAACAAAAGGGCTTAAGTGCTTTCACCCCAAGGAACAACTGGGTCCATATGATGGCTGAGGGACATGAACTGATGATCAGTGGGAGAGACTGGCAAGAAAAAAAATTGGTGCCACCTCCTACGGACCTCTGTATTTTGCTTTAAAGGAAAAATGAATTTCACTACTGCTTGACAGACCATTTATTACATCTCATCTTTCTAACATTAAACCCTCAACTTAACTAAACTTGCCCTAAACAACACACTTCCTGAATATCTTTCTCCAGTTTCTGCTGCCAACTTTCTTGTCCATAGTACACATTTGCCAATTAGCCAAAGTCTTAGAAAAGCTAGCACATCAGCAAATGCTACTGTTATGATTTCAGCTCAAAATGTAGTTCAATTGCTGCCATATATTATTTACCTGATGCTGTTCTGACCAACATGGAAAAATGGCAGCTCTAGGATATGCTATTCATAAATATAAGGAGAGCATTGAAGTGAATCAGTTAGCCACAATCTACTTTAAATCATAAATTATGGATTTTTAGAATGTCTTACTATCTGATTCTGAAACTGTTTTGTAAACAGGATCTTTCAGGTGGATTCAGACAATAATATATCCCATGTCACTACCTTTATACATGGAATTTTCTTCCATTCTGTACTGGATTCCTTGTTATTCTCTTTAATTGTCAGTAACCTTACTATTGACATACTTAACCTTAAATTATATTCCTTATGCAGATGATAAGGTTGTACTAAACACAAATTAAAGGATTATAAAACTCCATCAAAACAGATTTTTAGTCAACTAGTAAATGGGTCAAACAATAATAATTCCATAATTAAATATTGCTGATTTACTGTGATACATCTAGATATTTCTTAACATATAATATTGACACATAGGGCAGGATTCACGAAGCCTCCATGTAAGAGTTACAAGGCTTACACGGAGGCTGCAGTTAAACGGTGTGATGTCAGCATGCCATGCATATTCATGAGGGCATGCTGACTCACACCCAAGGCTAACACAGTCCGTGTAAGAAAGTAGGGGGCGTGTCCATAGGGCGGGCCCTGCAAACGGACACGCCCCCAGAAGAGTAACAGTCCCGAAAGTAAACCCCCATGACAGAGTCCGCGTAAATGTCAATAAACACAACACAACACATGCCCCCACAGACTATAAACATAAAATGTAAAAATGAACATGTTATATATTTTTTATAAGTTTTAAAGATGTTTGCCCGTGAGTGCGCTCGTTTGCACGGGCGTGCCCGTCGCTTAGCCACAGTTCGCAGTCAGTGGAAAAACATATAAGATCTAAATATGCAAAGTAAGCCAAGAAGCAATAGCGTAGCGGTAGAGACGTCGGATGAAGAGGCAGTCATGGTTCGAGCCCCCACAACATCAATTTTTTTTATTTTTAGTGAAATAAGCACAAAACAATTCCCTGACATATATGTACATGTATAAAATTATTTTTATGTAAAATGTAATGAAATTGGCCATGTATTATGAAGAAATGTGTGATAAAAAAAAAAACAAATGTCAGAAGTGCCTATAGCTGAGCTACACTCTAACAAGATGAGTATATCTGCCCGTAGGTGAGCAGTGGTTTAACAGGTGTAACATGAGTGCCCGGGGTTGAGCAGAGTTCTAACATGCTGAAACTGTGTGCCCATAGCTGAGCTGAGCGTAATATGCGTGCTGACAGCCAAACGATGTGTAAACCAGCATGACCCGTTTGCGCAGAGCTGCGCACCGCGCCAACAAGCTAACCGACGGGCAACGTTGAGCAAGCTGTATCAAAAGTGCCTTTACACAGACACACCTCCTAGCCTTTGTAGACAGTCATAAAATATAAAAAGCAATGGCCAGGCTCAAACTCAGGATACCATGCACCATAGTCAAAGTACTGAACCACTAAGCCATGACAGTTGCTCTTAGAAATGCAGTAATAGCATATATATAGGAATGAATGGAAAGAGAAGCATGACAAAGCAGGTTTTGTGAAGCTGATACATTTCCAAAATGGCCAATCACAGATAAGTGCGGGAAAAACGGCATATATAAGCCCCATAGGCGGGAATACACAGCATAACTGATTGTGGAACCGATTTGCAGTCAGGATGGCAGGTGTAGGAGAGGGTAGTTGCTTCCGAGCACAGAGGTGGGGCGTTTAGGAGTCCAAATATATAGTTTGGCTCCTTGTCCACGATCATGAGGCCCAACTCATGCAGGGCCAGGTCCTGTGGGGAGCATACAAGGCTGAGGCGTGGGACCGGTTGGCACATGATTTCACCAGTGCCACAGAAATACCAAGGACTGGTGAACAGGTCTGTCACCACCATGTGGACCTGAAGCGACGGAAGCAGGACCAACTGAACCGTTCGATCCAGGAGGCCCGGCAAATGCCCAACGCCCCACTACTGAGTAAGTTACATGTAATTATTTATGTAGAAAGTTAACCTAGCTGATATTATGGAGATGTGTATTCCAATATTACTTCATTTACATTGCAGCTGCAGGTGTCCGTTCCGCGAATCTTCAAGCCTATGCCAATAGGCTTGTGTGGTTGCTCCACCAGGCAGGTTAGTAATTCTCTCCCTGTAACTGTTAAAAAATATAAGCATGACAGCTTGCAAAAGAGTGCAGTGTAGTCACCTATTAATATAAAGTTCAAGTAAACAGTGTAAGAGAGATTCTGCAAGTACTGTGTGATTACATAAGTGTGATGCAGCCTGTAATCCAAAAATAAAAATGAAACAAGTCTGAAATAAAGATGTTCCACCTGTAATATAATAGTACATAACCTGCAGCAGGCTGAAAAATTACAGCTACACAAGCTGAGTAAAACACATGTGTGAATTATATCCCCGTTATAATTCTGAAACATGACACAAGTGAGACTGTTGGAAAGGATTGTTATAACCAAGTAAAATGTGTCAATAAAGCCTAGAATTAAGTACCATCCTGAATTGTAAAAATAAAACAAGTGAGAGTGTGAGAAAGAGGTATGAATCCACCAATAAAGTTGTAATAACTCCTGAATAAAGTATACTGCAGTCAGTACAGAATGAAATGAATGTGACAGGCACAACCAAACAGCGAAATGTGTGGAATAAAGTACTGAAGCTGGAATGTGTGTCCCACAATTTGGATATGTTGCTGTCAGTTTGCAATATGCAGATAGTATGGTTGTATGAAATACCAAACATAGTTGTCTAGGGCCATATAAAGCAAATGTAGCAGGATGCTGTAGCTGAACAGAGCCAGATGTGAATGTGTATGAATAAAAATGAAATGTATATTGATGTAGCAGTAACATTCCTATCACCAACATGCATAAGTTTACACATAGAAAACTGTAGTCAGACCTGTAGTGTGTATATATCTGCAGCTAGTAGAAATGTACAGCATATGTATAGGTATTTGAAGTTGTTAATGAAATATTTCTTCACCCTACCCTATAACCACAAATAATCCATTCCACATGAAATGGGTATGTGTATTCACAATTAACTCCCCTGGACATTTGTCCTGTTGGTTCATACATATTTGCATGTACGTTGATGCATGTGCCCTGTTCATACATCCAAACCTGATGGTCTGTTGCCATCAATCAACCCTGCATGTTGTTGGATTGTGTATTGTTGTTCAGATTATGCATGTGTTATGCTTGCTGTTCAATGGCTTGAATTTATGGGTGTTTGGTTAATGGGAATATTAATGCATGCTGTTACAACTAATTGTGAATGGTATTGCATGTTACTAACCCAAACTGTCATTAAATAATGCAAAACATAGGACGACAGGGAAGGCGGGTTCCAGCGGACCCACCTCTCCCACCTCAGTTGGCGAGTGCACCTGGCAGTAGTGCCCAGGCCGGACCCTCCTCCGGTGGCCCTGTGCCACCTGAGGGTTGAAGCGCTGCAGGAGATGGGGCTCGTCCCCCCTCTGCAAGCGTGGCTGGAGGAGAACATCCACTCACCCTCCGTAGTGTCCGGACTGTGGTGCGTAGGGAGATCAGGCACGCTGTGCTTGGACCCCTACGCCAGCTTGAGGCATGGTTGGCACAACTCACGGGCGTACCTGCTGCCCATCCTACACAGCCCCCAGCACAGCCCCGTCCTGGGCAGTGAAGGCACAGTGGCAACTGCCCATGGGTGGGGATCTCAGTTCCACTGTTGCCATCTGTGGGCTCATGGGCTCGAGATATCCAAACATCCGTCCCCGTCAAATGTGTAACCCCCCCACATGTGTCATACACCACCCCTGTATGCGTCTTGTTTGTCTTGTCTGTTAACCTCCCCTACCTACCTTCCCAGCTATACCGACTTCCTGTACCTGACTTACCACTCTCACCTGAAAAAAAAAAAAAAAAGGGCACTCTGTACCCACAAAAAAATTACGCCCCACACATAGCTGCCCATTTTGCACACATGTCTGCTGGACATGTAAACTGGCAATTACAATTGGCTGTACAACAAATATTGTTGTCCTCACACCTCTCTCAGGGGTGGAAGGTTTCAAATTTCACACCAAATTACAAACATATGCACAGCTATTGCTGACAAAGAAATGGGCAGCTATGGGCCTTTCCTACATCCCTCCTGCAAAACCCGAGCTTGTTTTCCTACATCCTACCCTCTTTGTGCCCCCTTTTTCACTACTTTTCTTTCTCCCCATTTTCTTTTCTTTAAAAGAAAATAGTGCGGGTGTGCGCAAGAGTAAGCACTTTTAAGCAGTAGTAAGTGGGAGAGCGCTTCTGTGCGCTTAGCTAAGCGTGTGTGCACGAAGCTAAGCGGCAGTGCGCATGTGTGACCTTCGTGCAAACGCTAACCCGCTTACAACTGCTTAAAAGTGCCTTAGTCACTCTGAATGACAAGGCCTGTAGTTTTCTCAGCAGCAAAATAAAATATCTCTGTCAGTCTCGAACCCAGGACCTTGGAAACACTAGTCTGCATGACTTACCACTAAGCCATGACTGCTATACAAGAACATTGTGCTGAAAGAAATATATCATAAAATAGTAGGAATTAATGTAAAGGGAATATAGCAAGTCTAGTACACAAAGCATGTCATGTATATTTTCTGTCAAATCTAGTGGATTTGTAAAATAGTACTGTGTGATGAGAAACAGCCATGTTGGTTGGTAGCTAGTAGGTAATAATGTCACAGTAGCATCTGGCAAGCCACACACATACTCAGAGCAGGATAAACACTGCCATAGTTGAATAGTTAAGAGCCCAGACATAGCAACTGTGACTGAGTTACAGGGATGTCCCTGATGTGAAAACAAATGTCAACTGTGCCCCACTGACACCCTGTGAAATGTACTAACAGTAGGCAGAAAGGTGTTACTACACATGCAATGGTAACTATGAATTACTGAAAGCATGCACCACTTGCACATCACAAATGGTGTAGTAATACATATGCTTGAAATAACCCACAGTCACAACTGCAGAATATCAGAATATTTCATTGGAGTATCCCACTGATATGTACCATTCCATGAGGCTGATAAAAGATGCACCTGGGAGTATCTGAGGCCTGCTCTGCAGCATGATCAAATACCCTTGTAAGTGTCAAGGCCCACACCATGGCCAGACCACACTGCATGCAGTAACACCCTACCACAACAAACACATAGGGAATTGCTGCCCAAACAGATATAGCAAGCATTACAAGCTGTGAATGTAAATGGAAAATAGGAAAGCCATAGCAACACATTACAGGAAAGACACCTAGCAGGCATACAAGGAGAGAATGTAAAGGGCAAATATTGAAACCATAGCAACAGATTGCAAGAGCCACTGCTATATACCAGTTACACCACAATCCCCACAGGTAAGCACGCACACCCATATACACAGTATTACTAGTCGTAGGTGTCAGTTTACATACACATGGAGAAGAGGACACTGGAGGAAGGAATACTCAGCTTACAGAACAACATGCATTGCAGTGTCTACAACACAGCCTGAAATATGAGAGACATACCAACCCTTACACTCACATAATAGTGTCCACAGCAAACCAGCATGGTCCCCACCCTCATAATCTGAAAGGGCTACGCCTAACTAACAGACCTTGTTATAGCACTGTCCTGAAATCACAGTGAGAACTGCAATCACTACACAACAGGCTGCATGCAATTAGTAAATGCTGGCTAACAATTGGTGCAGAGGCCATCACATGGACATGTGCAGATACCTACAAAAGCATCCTGTACTCCCAGTCCACACATGCAATACTTTCATTGCACCCTCTGGAGGTAGAAACAGAGAGAGAGAGAGAGAGAGAGAGAGAAAGAGAAAGAAAGAGAAAGAAAGAAATAAAAAAAAATAAAAAAAGTAACAACAAAACAAACAGGTTGACAGCAGGCCAAGTAACTGCAAGCCTACGCAAACAGCTGCAACAAACACAGGTAATGTAAAGTACTAATATAATAGTCTACATACTGTGAACCCTCCAGATGTGTTATTGGTCTGTATCTATGTATATAAAGATGTGCATAGGGCCGGGGACATACTGCAACTATCACTGAAGGCTCTACATACATATGTATGTGAAGGTAGCTATGTGCACATAGCAATGTAGGTTGTAGTGCAATGTACAAGTAGGTTGTACAGTAATGGATGTTCATCAGTACGTTACTGTGTGTATACATATGTGGAACTAAAAGGAGTATATATATATATATATATATATATATATATATATATATATATATATATATATGTGTATACGTATGTATATCGAGATATGTATGTGTGTATATATATATATATATATATATATATATATATATATATATATATATATAATATGCATATATGTATACATAGATAGAGAGAGATGTAGAAATACATAGACATATATATTTTCACAGTGTCATAGTTTAGTACTAGGCTATCTGCAGACAGTGTACAGAATAGATTTAGAAAACTGTGCCTCTGTATAGTAGTGACACAGTGAAGACTGCCTTACATAATAGCATTAGTATACTGTCCCTCTGTCTAGTAGTGACACAGAGATGACCCCTGGTGTAAACCTATGATCTCCCATCCACTCGTCAAGAATTCACATGAAGAGAGTCAGTGAGGGTCTCTGCCTAACATGAACTGGGATCCTGTTCCAGAGTATGGGAAGCCTCTGAGTTATGGATCTGTCCCTACAGCATGTCTTATTCATATTTGTGCTGAGGTTTAAATCTGTAGCTCTTGTGGTTCTGATGGATTTGGATTTTACGAGGTGGAACATGTTCATCAATTCCTGATTGAACATGGCCTTGTACGTCAGGCACAGATCACCTCTAAGTAGGTGGTATGCTATGGAATAGAGCTGGAGTTTCTTTAGTCTGGCAGCATATGGCATTTGTTGGAGACCCTTGATCCTCCTGGTGAGGTACTTATGGGGTCTCCCTAGCTGTTGCAAGTGCCAGGTGAGGTACATACCAAATGCGGCATAGTACACATTCATGGGCCTGATAAGGGAGGAGTATAGGGGTACAATGACCTCCTTTGATCTGGATGTGAATCCCTTCATGATAAGGTGGGCAAGGTAGGAAGTCTAGCCAACCACTTTGGCAATATGGGTGTCAAATGAGAGGTCAGTATCGATTTGTGTCCCCAGGTCTCTGATTACTTTGTCTGTACTCAGTGGGTTACTGTCTATGTGATAATATGTGGGTACTTCGTCTTTCCCAAAGGGTATGACTATACATTATTTGGCATGCAGTTTAAGGCCATGACTCCGGCACCAGTTGTCTGTCTCAGTGAGGCCTTTCTGTAGGATGTATGTGTCAGCTGGTGTATCGACTATGGCGCTTAGTATGTAGTCATCTTTGAACATTGTCAGCCACTACCCTCCCATGTTTGCTTCCACATCTGAGAAATAAATGCCGAACATGAGGGGTCCCAGGACAGGGCCCTGTGGGACACCACTTGTGACTGGCTCTGAGTCTGACATGGCACCAGTGATTTTGACTTTAGGGTTTCTATCCGTTAGCCGGTTTGCAACCCATCTTGTGACATATGGATTTACATTTAAGCTGTTGAGCATGTCTATGATGCCAGAGTGGGGTATTGTGTCGAAAGCTTTAGCCAAGTCCAGGTAGGCTGTATGGACTGCTGTGCCCTCGTCAATGGCTCTACTGACTGTTTTGAAAAGGTCAACCAGGTTCAAAAGGCAGGATCTGCTCTTTACAAAGCCGAACTGGGTGGGATCAAGTGTCTGTAAGTCCACAATGTCTCTGTGTATGAGTTCCATAATGATTCGTTAAATAGCGTTGCAGACCAGGCTGGTTAAGCTTATGGGGCGGTAGTTAGCAGGGTCTGTAGAGGTGCCTCCTTTGTGGAGTGGGACTACTGTTGCTGTATGCCAGTGTCCAGGTACATATGCTGTAGTAAGGCTACAGTTAAATAGCATTTTCTGTTCATAGGTTCATAGGTTCATACTAGGCTATCTGCCCTAGGGCATTTATAAGCCTAGCCAGAATGTGTTTGGCTTTCGCCACCCATTTTAAATTTATTTTGCTATGCCCTTTTTCGAGGTTAGTATACTGTGCCTCTGTCTAACAGTGACACAGAAGTGATACCTGGGGTAAACCTACGATCTCCCATCCACTCATCAAGATTCCTCTTGAAGAGAGTCAATGAGGGACTCTGCCTAACCTGGACTGGGATTTTATTCCAGAGTGAAGGGAGCCTCTGGGTTTTGAATCTGTCCCTCCAGCATGTCCTATTTATTTCAGTGCTGAGGTTCAAGTCTCTCGAGCACGTAGCTCGATGGGATTTGGATTTTCTGAGGTGCAGCATGTCCATTAATTCCGGGTTGGACATGGCTTTATACGTCAGGCACAGATCGCCTCTGAACAGGCGGTATGCCACTGACTAGAGCTGGAGTTTCTTTAACCGGGCAGCATATGGCATCTGTTTGATCCCTTTGATCCTCTTGGTGAGGTACTTTTGGGGTCTTTCCAGTTGCTGCAGGTGTCTGGTAAGGTACATCCCAAAGGGGCATTGTACTCAATTATGGGCCTGATGAGGGATGAGTAAAGAGGCACGATGACCTCCCTGATCTAGATGTGAATCCCTTCATGATTAGGTGGGCTATATAAAATGTTTTTCTAACCACTTTGGCCACGTGGTTGTCAAATGAGAGATTGCTATCAACTTGGGTCCCCAGGTCCCTAATTACTTCTTCTGTACTTAATGGATTACCACCTATGTGGTAATTTGTGGGCACTTTGTTTTGCCAAAGGGGTGACTATACACTTTTGGCATTTAGCTTGAGGCCATGGCTCTGGCACCAGTTGTCTGTTTCTATGAGGCCCTTTTGGAGGATGCTTGTGTCGGCTGGAGAGTCGATTATGGTGCCCAGTTTGCAGTCATCTGCGAACTTGGTCAGCCACAGTCCTTCTGTGTTGGCCTGTACCTCCGAGAAATATATACCGAACAAGAGAGGTCCCAGGACTGAGCCTTGTGGGACACCACTTGTAACTGGTTTGGAGTCTGACATGGCTCCAGCAATTCTAACCATGTGGGTTCTGTCCTTGAGCCAGTTTGCAATCCATCTAGTGACATAGGGGTTTATATTTAAGCTGGTGAGCTTATCTATAATGCCCGAGTGGGGCAATGTATCGAAGGCTTTTGCAAGGTCCACATAGGCTGTGTGGACCACCTTCCCCTCGTCAATGGCCTTGGTGACTGTTTCAAAGAAATCAACCAGGTTTAAGAGGCAGGATCTGCCCTTAACAAAGCCGAACTGGGTAGGATCCAGTGTCTGTAGGTCCCCAATATCTTTATTTATGAGGTCCATGATGATCCTTTCCATAGCTTTGCAGACCAAGCTAGTCAGGCTTATGGGCGATAGTTTCCAGGATCCGTTGAGGCACCACCTTTACGGAGAGGGACCACTGTTGCTGTATGCCACTCTTTGGGCACATATCCTGTAGTAAGGCTGAGACTGAACAGTAGTTTTATGTTTGCGTTTAGCTCTTCTTGGAGTTCATGTAGGACGCAGCCTGGGACACCGTCTGGTCCCATTGATGCTGTGTTTTTTTGCTTTGGAGAGGGCGGCTCTTACCTGAGCATCTGAGATGTCAGGGGGACAGCACTCTGCTCGGATAGATATTTGCCCTTTTGGTGGGGGGGGGGAGTTTGCGCTGAACCTGTCAGCTAGGATGTTGGCAATGTCTGTGGGTTGGTGTATTTTTGTCATTTTGGACTAATTCTGAGCATATCTGGGAATTACCACCCAGGTTCCTAACATAACTAAAGAAAGCCTTGTGATTATCCTTATTGTCCTGTGCAATTTTTCTCTTGAAGCTGGCCTTAGACAATTTTATGAGTGCCTGTAGTTTTTTGCTAATACTGATCAGTGATGCCTTCCCTTTTTGGGATTTTGCTCTGTCATTTAGTAGCTCCCTCCTTCTATTGTATAGTTTGTTTATGGCTGGGGTCCACCAGACAGGACGTCTGCCTTTGGAGGATTGGGTCTTGGTTTTATTTGGGATTGCATGATCCATGCATTCCTGAAGGTGTTCATAGAATGCGTTTATAAAGGATTCTGCGGTCTGGGCCATATTTTCCACAGGCCCGGGGGCTTTGAAGGATTCCACCTCGGTTTTGAGGAGTGTGAAATTTGCTTTAGAGAAGTTTTTCACTGCGGTTTTCTGGGCAGGGGGTGGGGTCGGGATGTGAATATCCAGTGAGATTAGTTTATGGTCTGATCTTACCAGTGAGGATACACTTCTGGTCTGGAGCATAGAGTCCCCATGTTGGTGATGATCAGGTCCAGTATGTTTTCCCCTCTTGTGGGAGTGGTAACAAGTTGTTCCATAGCATTTGAGTTTATAAATTCTAGAAACCTTTGGGCTAGGGTGTTGGAGCTAGAGTAATGCTCCCAGTCTATGTTTGGGTAGTTGAAGTCACCCAATATAATGGTATTTGGAGAGACCATCATATTTTCCAGTGTTCTCACGAAGGCCGAGTGGGGTTCCTGGGTTTGGGAGGGTGGTCTGTAGCAGGCTATAAACTAGAAGGCAGTTTTACCCACTGTTAGTTGCAAATGGATAGTCTCTGATGCTTCGTGCTTTGCCACCAACCTGGAGGTGTGGGTATCTTTGATGAATATTGATACTCCCCCTCCTTTTGTGGTTCGGTCCAAGTTTTGGGGCTGAAAAGCATGGTATGAGGTATAACCTGGTAGTGCTGGGGTGCTCTCGGGAGCCCTGAACCAGGTTTCTGTTACTGCACAGATATCGATGTTCTCCATGCTAAGGAGAGTTTCGAGTGCATGCATCTTGAGGTTTAGACTTCTGGCATTGAGTAGCATTACTCTTAGTTTCTGATCCCTTGTGATACCTATGGAGGTGGGTTTGTCTTTTGAGCCTTGCCTAAAAAAGGCACTATGGGGGTAGCAAGAGCCTTTGCCAATATCCGAAAGCCCAGGGGTGACAGGTGCAAGCCGTCCCTAATGAAGCATCGTGGCTTGTCGAGCATATCATCCCAAGCTGACAGGCATTGGATCCCCTTTGAATGACACCAGTACTTAAGCCAATTGTTGAAATTGATCATCTTGTCTTCATATTGTGGCATCATTTTTGATGAGGGTAAGATGCTACTCAAGGTCAGGGTCATACCAGCCTGGGCTACATGCTCAGAGAGCTCCTTTATGTCTCTTTTCATGTAGTCCAGGGAGGTACATCTCAGGTCATTCACACCAGCATGGACAATGACTGAGTCATATTTGTACTTTCCTTGGAGTGACCTGAGTGCGTGTGTTATGTGGCGGATCCTAGCGCCCAACAGGCTGCTCACCATGACCCTCTCCTTGTTCAGCCTAGTGAGTGGGACATCAGTGTGCCTGATGATAGTCACCTATTACAAGTGTATCAGGTGTGTTGTTTAGTCTTAAGGGCTGTGACTGTTCGGCACACTGGCATTGTGAGATATGTGTTGCACGTGTTTTGTTTTGGGGTAGCGGTTGCTTGGGTGTCTGCTTTGGAGGTCTATGCGGCTTAGGCAGATCTTTATTTAGAGCCTCCGAGTATGTTTTTGTGTGATTATGTGTTTGGTTTGCTGTCGTGGTAGGTCTATGTGAGACTGGAATTGTAGTGAGTGTGGTTTCCTTCTCCTCCTGACTGGTTATGCCAGTACTGAGTTGAGAGAGCTTAGCCTCCAGTTTGGCTATATGGTTGCATCTCTCACATGTGTTGGAATTTGTTGGGAGGAGGAGAGGGTTGTCTGTGTACATGAGGCAGTTGTAACATTGCCTCAAGATTCCCAGATTCACCAGCTGGACTGGAGAGGAGATTGACAACTGACCTTTGGACATGCTAGAATAATATTGGGAATTCCTTAATAACTGAAAACAAGGGCCAGTGGGGAGTGAGGGTATAGTGCTTTTAATTTTTAGTGCTGACTTATATAATTGCGTTAGTGAGCAAGTGCCAGGTAACTTAAGTGCAATGTGTTACAGGTAACTTAAATGCAAAAACGACAAACAGTAACTTTCTTTCAAGTGAAACAAGGAAATAAGTACAGTGAGCAATGCAGATATCACTAGTGATCCACAAAAGTGCTGAGAAGCTGCGTATTAGCTGGAATTAGCATTCCAGGGAAATAACAAGCAAACAAACAACAAGCATATAAAGAAAGCTAGATTCAGCAGGCCTGGATCTAGTCTATGCTACAGCAAACAAGGTGTACCAATTTCAGTAAGATACAGTTCGGGTTTAGCTCCTCTTGGAGTTCACGTAGCATGCAACCCGGGATACTGTCGGGTCCCATTGATGCTGTGTTTATAGCTTTGCTGAGGGCGGTTCTCAGCTGGACATCTGAGATGACAGGGAGGTTACATTCAGCTGGGATAAGTAATTCCTCTTTTGGGGGTGAGGGAGGAGAGAAATCTGCACTGAACCTGTCTGCCAGAATGTTGGCAATATCTGTGTGTTCAGTGTAGTTTTTGTCACTGTGAACTAACTCTGAACATATCTGAGGGTTTCTAATATACCAAGTATATACCACTGAAAGGTGTCCCAATCAAAGCGGAGCCACTGCAAGTACAACGAAAGTTCAGCTCACCAAAGTTCAGCTCACCAAAAATGTCCAGGCCCATAAACGTTCCAAAAGACTTTATTAAACAAATGACACAGAATAAAATAAACGTCGACCTAGGTTTCGTTCAAAAAACGAACTTCATCAGAACACATCTCAGTACATTCTGAAACTTTAAATATGAATGCCCAAGGAACTAGTTGAGCCTGTTAACCAATGAAATTAATTGAATAACTATACACTGATTGAAAATAAAATAAATTAAATAAATTAATGAGTTAAACACCACATACATCAATTAACAACAAAAACAAAGGCAGAATGCATAAGCTTGAGCCACCTACTCCATATTGTAAATGAAATGACAAGCGTACAACCCTACTATTGCCTATGTACATTGAATTACACAAATCCTATATACATAGTATATTATATTATAAATATGAATGGAAATAATGAGAATGATGGTTTGGTGTGATATCTGAGGGTTTCTGCCCAGGTGTCTAACATAGCAGAAGAAGGCCTTGTGGTTATCTGTAGTGTCCATAGCGATTTTCCTCTCAATGTTGGCCTTGCATGTTTGTATGATAGAATGTAGCTTTCTACTAGTGCTGATCAGAGATGCCTTATCTTTATGGAATTCTGCTCTGTCATGCAGTAGCTACCTTCTTTTGTTATACAATTTTTTCACAGCTGGGGTCCACCAGACAGGACGCCTGCCCTTGGTGGAGAGGGTCTTGGTTTTATTTGGGATTGCATGATCCATGCATTCTTGGAGATGTCCATAGAAAGCATTTGTGAAGGAGTCTGCATTGTGGGATGTGGTTTCCACTGGCCCAGTGGGCTTAAAGGATACCAACTCAGTTTTAAGAAGTGTAAAGTCGGCTTTTGAGAGGTTTCTCACTGTAGTCTTTTGTGTTGTGGGTGGAGGTGAGATATGTATATCCAGGGTGAGTAGTTTGTGGTCAGATGTGACTAGTGAAGGGTATAGTTCCGGTATGTAGCACATTGTCCCCATGTTTGTGATGATCAGGTCTAGTATATTATCTCCCCTTGTGGGAGAGGTGACTAGCTGTTCCATTGCATTTGAATTAGTGAATTCCGGGAACCTTTGGGCTAGGGTGTTTGGGCTACAATAATGCACCCAGTGCATGTTAGGGTAGATGAAGTCTCCCAATGTGATGGTGTGTGGTGGGGCATTCATATCCTCCAATGTCTTCAGGAAGGCTGACTGTGGTTCCTGAGATTGGGAGGTTGGTCTGTAACATGCTACCAGTTGTATAGCAGGTTTGCCTACGGTTATATGTACCTGGATGGTCTCTGATGCTTCATGTGTTGCCATTAACCTGGAGGTGTGGGTGTCCTTGATGAATATGGACACTCCCCCTCCCTTTTTGTTTTGGCCCGTGTTTTGGGGCCAAAAAGCATGATACGAGGTATAGCCTGGTACCGCTGGTGTGCTTTCAGGAGCCTTGAACCAGGTTTCACTTACTGCACAGACATCGAGATTGATAGAATATGTACGTACAGATATATGTAATACACACACACACACATATATATATATATATATATATATATATATATATATACATATATACAGATATATGTAGATACATATACATATACAGGCAGATCTGACTGACAACAGATATGTCTGTATATGACTCTCTCTCTCTGTCCCACCCCCTCTCACTCTCACTCTTCCTCTGTCTCTCTCTCTCTCTCCCACATCTATACATCTATATATATATATATATATATATATATATATATATATATATATATATATATATATATATATATATATATATATATATATATATATATATATATATATATATATATATATATATATATATATATATATATATATATATATATATATATATATATATATATATATATATATATATATATATATATATATATATATATATATATATATATATATATATATATATATATATATATAGTGAGGCACATGTGTGCAGATGTATTGCAACAGGTGCCTGGTGACAAAAGCATGGAGTGAACACTAGTGTGGATACTGGAGTACCATACCCCATTCCAAAACACTGACACCAGTAACCACCACATATGTGCATGCCTGCCCACCACTGCATGTGTCAGGGGAACAGGGCAACAAGTGTACAATAGGCTCCCCATTGATATACACAGTGGCACACTAGTCCTGTAATACCTGTACATGGAATGTGTCAGCGGACATGGTGTGTCAGCTATGGACATGTAGGTCACTGTACCCTCTACACCCCACAATGTCCTACACGGTATGTACCTCCCATGACAGCTACAGATATGGAGAAGGACACAGACATATGCAAGTAACTGTGTCAATGCACTCAAACACATTACCTATGCAGAGTGACTGACAAGACCACAGAGCGCACACAGACTACCTACATAGAGGTTACCACTGCTGGATATACATAGTTAGGTCACACCCATGACAGTTGTCCAACAACCATGGTAACACCTCCAACATCCACAACCCAAATTACCTATGTCTGCCGTCCTTGTCACCGCAGTATAGAGCACATGGTGGAGGTACAGGTCCCTACCCACAGATACGACATACCCTGGAGTAAACCACACAGAATTAAGAAGCAAGGCTCCCCATGAGTAGATGTCAGACATACCCCTGCTGAATGTTATGCAGATAGGTAATATGCCATATGAGTCACCCTGTGTAACTGTTTGTAAGGAGCAGGTACGATCATAACACATGTGTCACAAGGGGCAGGGTAGCATAACAGTATGCTGCCGTAGGCCCAGGGCCAATAGCATACTACCTACCTAAGACACAATGCACACCCATGAACCCATTGCAAACGAAATATGTGAGGTGGAATGAGTGTGCCAGTGACTGGGTGCATGTTATGTACTGGTGTGATTGCTCACCATGACTGTCTGTCTGTCATGGTAGTGTGTGTCCTTGGTGTGAGGCCAGAGACAGATGTGTGAGGTATTGTGATCAACACATACTACATTGCCATATGTTGTTCTGTGTTACCCTGTATATGACTGTGGTGTAGGTAGGGTTATGGCAAGTAAGAGTAGTGTGCATTACCAGTGAAATATGTAACGTGCATTGCATGCAATGCATGGGTTGATAATGTTCCCCATACAGTACCTTGATACAAACCCCCAGTGTGAGGTTGTGCATTGGACCTGAACCAGTGTGCTGACTGCTGCAGTATACTAGTCTGTCGTATGGAGTGTGCCAGGTACTGTTGCACAGTTGTTGGCTGGGCACTGATATCTGGTCATTTACATGTGTATCCCCCAATAGACAGACAGATGCTATATTTGGTGGTTAAGTTATATCACTACAGTCGAGTATTATGTGTGCCATAGTTTGCTGACAGATATTGCTGACATATTTTCCTACTCCTTTTCAGGACTATGGTTCACCAGCGAAACCCTGTGTACTCCGCTGCGGAGGAGGAAGAGATACACCAGAGCCTGGTGTGGGATTTCACAATACTCTTTTCCCACACCAGCCAGAACCAGCAGGAGAGGGCTGCACTGTGGAAAGACCTGGTCCGTCGGGTAAATGACATAGGCACACATAACCGGACATATGAGCAGGTACACCATCACTGCAGTGATTTAATTAGAAATGTCCGTCAGCGTGTGTCGGATATATTCAGGCAGCAGCTTGCCACAGGTGGTGGGGTGGCTAGATATCCCCCCCTCACCAGACTGGAGGGACTACTCCTAAGTGTTGTGGCTCCAGCCCAACAGCAACAGCAGCAGCATACATGTGTAATGATGGAGGCTGGAGCCACCCAGCAGCAGGACACGGAGCGTGCAGGTAACATGCCATGTGTATAGTTGACCGTTCTGTACACTGTTAGGTTATGCATGTGTGAGGTGTGTCCTCGGTTTGTAGCTGTAACCTTGGTAATTATTGTGCAAGAGTGATATTCTCAATATCAGCAGTAGACCTGTGGAAGCTAACTGTTGCACTACTGAACTGTATCATACTCACAGTATCAATGGCACAGTTGTGCCCACTGACAATAAATGTCTAATTTCTGCAGGTCCCTCTGGTGTAACAGCAAGGCAGCCTATCCATGCTGGTGAGTGTGTAATAACATTACCTTCAATACTCTTGATACTAATAGTAATAATAGGCTGAAGCAGTAGTGTTATGTGTTTGATTGCAGGTGTGTTTGTGTCTGTGTGTTGATATCTCATATACTGAGGAGTGTGCATGTGTGCATGTGTGCATGTGTGCATGTGCCCTGTGTGCATGTGTGCATGTGCCCATGTGTGCATGTGCCCATGTGCCCATGTGTGCATGTGTGCATGTGCCCATGTGTGCATGTGCCCATGTGCCCATGTGTGCATGTGTGCATGTGCCCATGTGTGCATGTGTGCATGTGTGCATGTGCCCATGTGTGCATGTGTGCATGTGTGTATCAGTAGTGACATTGTGTACACATTGTAAACTGTATTTCCTGTCTTACTCCCACAGGTTATGGTGCTGCTCTGGTGTTGTGCAGCAGGGAACCTGAATCAGCTGCTGTGGATAGTGATAATGATGATTCCTGTGTAATGGCACAGGGAGGTGTGCCAGGGTCCGTCATTGGTCAGCCAATTGACAGTACACAGCTGTTGACCCCATCAATGCGCACAGTCATCCTGCCAATACATCCTTTGTCACCAATATCCATAGGTGATGGACAGGATACAGTGGGCATTGACCAGGGTAATGTGGTATCGGTGGCACATGCATCCCCACACAGCAGCCATGGCCAGGGTCCTGACATGGTAACACACAGGCAGATGTCCAGGGGTTCTCGTGGGAGCATCTGTGGGCGTACCGCCCCTGTCAGACATGCCCACAGAGGTCTTTCAACCTCAGCTATGTTTTGGGCTGTAATGCAAGCACAGTCACGTATGGAACGGTACAGCAGACAGGGTCTTAGGGAGCTGAGAGCATTTCGCACAGCTATGAATGACAGTATGCGTGATGTTGCGGCTGCCATCCATAACTTCACCGAGGTCATTGACAGACATTGGGTGACATATAAGATCTGTTCCACAACTACATGTCCATGAGCCAGGGCAATGGTGGACGGTTGAGGTGTCGACGTGGTCGTATGCCAGCAACAGCAGCAGCTGGCAGCCATCGCGAATGACAACAGGCCCGCGGCTGCTCACATAGTGCCAGCAGCAGCCCCAGCAATGCTGGGTCTGTGCTGTCATCAGACCGCCCCAGGAGACCACGTGCACGTGGCTCTGGACAGTCCCAACAGGGACCTGTCTCCAGTCACCAACCACCTGTTTCTGATGACAGTACCCAGTCTGGCTTAGTACCTGATATGGTCCGTAGCACCCCTGTCAGGCACAGGTACCGTGTCCCTGGCCACAGACAGTGATCTGTATGACCTGGCAGGTACAGTCTGTGGCTGTCCACAAACACCTGTATATGGCAGCCATGAGATGGGACTGTGTGCATGCATACACACATGCAAATTGATAACACCTAGGGCTACCGCATACACGCACACACTGCATCAACATTGCCCCATCTTGTACTGCTGTCCCTCACTAACACACACACACAGACATGTCAATTGGTTGTATCAGTGGCAGACTCAGGCATACCAAGTACACATCCTGTGCATATGATGAAACTGTGCCACCTCCTGCAATCTGTAACATCGGTGCAGGAACAGGTTAACATGGTACTGATGCACAGGGTGACTACATAGAAGTGTTGTAATAGTATAATGTTGACAACAGTACTGTGTAATGATATCATTGTGGGTATATCCCAGCATGCCTGATGCAGTTACAGTATGAATGTCATTGTATTGTTTTGTACACCCATAGTAATTACCATAGTGTACTGTCTGCACATCTTTGCATACTGGTGGTGAGGCTGTCAAGAGATGGCCACCTACATAGGTAGCACAGGGATACGAAAATGTACATATTGATACTCAATGATGGTCATGTCAACTGTGAGTTGCATGCTGTCCACACTCGACTCTGCAATGAGGATGTTTGAGGATGTTGATATCTGTGCAGGAATACACAACAGGTTCAAAACTCACAAGAGCACACTAGCACTACAAGGTCACACCTCATACCATGCATGACAGCACCAAAACACAGAACTAACTATGACAGGAGGGAGAGTCTCCATACATGTCAAGGATACTGTGGAGCCAGGTTAGGTAGCATACATCATACTAAGTCTGTAACTGATGAGTGAGGGCTCAGTGTCTGTTATTTGAAATGTGTATTATTACAGGTATGAGCACTTGGGTATCGGGCCAGTTATTCAACATTACGAAGGTACATGGTCTATACACTTGTGGGGGGTGGGGCTGGACCCAGCCCGTCTGACCTGTGAAAGTCTGGGCACAGGCTTATAGTGCCTGCATATATGCACTGTTACCTACTGGAAGTCGTACACCTTGTTTGTTGTAGCATAGTCTACATACAGGCCTACTGACTGTAGCTTTCTTTGTATGCATGTTTGCTTGTTATGTTCCTGAAACAATGATTCCACCTGCAGTGCAGATTTACAGTGCCTCTGTAGATCCCTAGTGATATCTGTATTGCTTACTGTACTGATGTCCATGTCTCACTTGACAGAACGTCACTGTTTGTCCTGTTTGCATGTAGGTTGCCTGTAACACATTGCATATGACTTACCTCGCATTTGCTCAAGACAGCATTCATATATGCCAGCACTAACAAATCAGGAGCACTACACCCTCACCTACTCACCTTGAGTACCTTGTTCCCCATTGGCCCTATGTGTCGTTAATTAGTATGGGATTCACAATGCAATGGTAGCATGTGCAAAGGTCACCTGTCAATCTAATCTCTGGTCCAGTTGGTGAATCTGTAAGTCATGTGGCAATGTTACAGCTGCCTCATGTACACAGACAACCCTCTCCCCTTCCCATACACTTACAACACATGTAAGAGATGCAACCACATAGCCAAACTGCGGGCTAAGCTCTCTTAACTCAGTACTGGCATACCCTGTCAGGTGGAGTGGGATACTACAGTGAATACAGTACTAGTCTCACATAGACCTGCCACGACCACAATCCAAACACAGAAACACACAGGTACATTCTTGGACTCTCAGAATAACATCCTGCCTGAGCAGCTGACACCTGCAAAGCAGACACACAAGCAAACGTTAAGCCACAGCAGAGCATGTGCAACACATAGCTCACAAAGCCTGTGTGCCAAACAGTCACAAGCCAAACGGCTTGACAACACACCAGCTACAGTTGTAATAGGTACCTCTATCGTCAGGTACACTGAGGTCCTGCTCACCAGGCTGAACAAGGTGAAGGTCACGCTGAGATGCCCATCGTGCACTATGATCCACCACATAACACAAGCATACAGCTCACTCCAAGGCATGTAGAAATATGACTCAGTCATTGACTGTGCCAGTGTGTATGACCTGTGATGCACCTCCCTGGACTACATGTTAGGGGACATAGAGGGGCTCTCTGAGCTTGTGGCACAGGCTGGTATGACCCTGACCTTGAGAAGCATCTTACCCTCACCAAGAATGCTGCCACAATATGTAGACAGGATGATCAGTTTCTACAATTACCGTATGTTTTGGTGACATTCAAAGGGGATCCAATGCCTGTCAGCGAGGGATTACATACTGGACAAGGCACATTGCTTTGCTAGGGACAGCTTGCACCTGTCACCCATGGGCCATTGTATATTGGCAGAGGCTGTTGCTACACACATAGTGCCTTTGTATGCAAGGCTGACATTACATAGCCACCTACACAGGTATCACACGGGATAGGACACTAATAGCAATGCTACTCAACAGCAGCAGTGTAAACCTCAAGATGCATGCAGTGGAAACTGTCCTTAGCATGGGGTACAGCAATATCCATGCAGTAACAGACTCCTGGTACAAGGCTCCCAGGTGCACACCATCACTGCCAGGTCTAACCTCATACCATGCTTGTTGTCCCCTTCACATGCACCAAGCCAGAACAGGGGGGATGTATCCAAAGGCACCTCAGATACACACACCCCCAGGTTGGTGGCACAGCACAAAGCATCAGAGCCTATCCATGTGCAACTAACAGTGGGTTAGACTGCCTTCAGGTTCATAGCCTGGCACACACCACCCTCCCATACCCAAGAAACCCACTTGGCCTTCCTGACAACACTGGGGATATGACGGTCTCTACAAACACCATTATATGGGTGGACTGCAACTACCCAAACATAGAATGTGAGCATTACTCTAGCTCCAAGACCCTATCTGAAGGGTTCTTAGCATTCATTCCCTGTATTGCTATGGAACAACTTGTTACCACTCCCACAAGAGGTGACAACATGCTGCAACTGTTCATCACCAACATGTGGACTATATGCTCCAGACCAGTCGTGTATCCCTCGCTGGTGGGATGACACCATCTACAACTCACACTGTATATTCACATACCACATGCAGCCCCTGCACAGAACACCACAGTCATACAGTTGTCTAATGCATAGTCCATGTATTCACATGAGGCAGGCTTCAGACATGGGAACTATTGAAGTTCACAGGTACATATGTGTAGGTGGCACACACATACATCATGTGTGCATTGACATTACTGATATAATGTATGTTGTGCAATATTGGGAACAACACCCCACACACATGGATAAACTGTGTGACAAAAACACACATGGCGTTTGTAAGATACAAACCCCTACCTATGTTATGTCACTTGTGAGAGACGCAGTAGCAGAGTGTGCTATTTGCATTACTAAGAGACTTGCTTCCTCCTGCTGTACTTATAGGGTGCTGACATCATCAGTGTTTAGACAGTGGAATATGCAGCATGTGTTGTGTTGTACTAGTTGCCAAAAGGGACATTTCTCTTACACGTGGAATTGCACACACATTACTCCCCCACACACATTCACACACACACTGAGCACTTGCAGGATTCAAACCCCTACCTAACTATGTTATGACACTTGTGAGAGACGCTTTAGCAGAGCGCGCTATTTGCATTACTGGGAGGCTTGCCTTCTCCTGCTGTACTTATAGGGTGCTGACATCATCAGTGTTTAGACAGTGAAATATGCAGCATGTATTGTGTTGTAATAGTTGCCAAAAGGGACATTTATCTTACATGTGGTATTGCACACACACTACTCCCCCACACACATTCACAAACACACTGAGCACTGGCAGGATTCAAACCCCTACTTAACTATGTTATGACACTTGTGAGAGACGCAGTAGCAGAGCATGCTATTTGCATTACTGGGAGGCTTGCTTTCTCCTGCTGTACTTATAGGGTGCTGACATCATCAGTGTTTAGACAGTGGAATATGCAGCATGTGTTGTGTTGTACTAGTTGCCAAAAGGAACATTTCTCTTACACGTGGAATTGCACACACTACTCCCCCACACACATTCACACACACACTGAGCACTTGCAGGATTCAAACCCCTAACTAACTATATTATGACACTTGCGAGAGATGCAGTAGCAGAGCGCGCTATTCAAATTACTGGGTATCATTTATGCTCCTGACATATGTATAGTGTGCTGACATCATTATGTATGAAGAGGTATGTACATCTGTTACTATCCATCAGTACAGGGGAGAGAATATCTATGCATTAACTTTGCACAGGCACAGTGGCCTACTGTACTGTGGAGGCAGATGCCAAATACACTGTGGATAGCCTTCTGTATTCCCTAGGGACAACAGCCTAGTATTGCACTCTATGGCCATATGTTTACCTGTCAGATGCAAGTATCTGTTGCTCATATACTGTTTGTGGGTCTTTATTGCCATAGCTTTCCCTATCTCTATGAACAACTTGTGTACTGTGGAAGATGTTTGCATATGAGTGGGATCCAGTACTTTACTTATGTCTCTGTTGTCATTTCACTGTGTGCACTGGGCAGATTTCTGTATTGTGGGAGGTTCCTGTGTTAACACATACAAATGCCAGATATGTGTGTGCAACTGCTGAATTGTGACATAGCCTAAGTGAGTGAGCATGCCCAGTTCACAGTTTCTATGACTTATTGACTGACACGTCTCATTTATCTAAGTGTGCGAGCATGCCCAGTGTGAACTTTCCTTATGTTGGGATCTGTGGTCCACCACATTTGTGTTTGTGTGTGGACGTCATCTATATTTCACATGTACAGTTGAGTGTTGGACATCAGGTTGTGTTCTTACTGCCCAACTGCTTTGTGTCTGAACCTAACAGGCATTATGCTGTGCCTGCAGGGTTGCCATGTGATAGTTTGCATACAGTTATCAACATCCTTTCCTACTGACCAAACAGTGTATCGTCGTATAGTGTACTGGTTCAGTACTTTCACTGTGGTGGACAGTATCATCGGTTTCAGTCCTATCACTGCTTGTAATATTTATAGTGAGCACACCAGACTGGTTGAGGGCCAGTTGTGCAGATATGACCATGTTGCATTTTGTTCAGATATGGACAGCATAGTACATGATTGTCCGACATTGTTAATGTATTCCACAACTTGTGTGGAAAGTGACAAACAATGGCCATGTGCCCTAGTCCATTTGTAATGCTAGTCAGAGAGTGTTTGTCCTTCAACACACATTTACTGGTGTTTGCCATGACATATGTCAAGGCTAGTATGCTGTGCCTCTGTCTACCCATGACATGCAGGTGATATCCAGGGTACACCTACCATCTCCCATCCAGTCATCATGATTCCTCTGGATGACAGTCAATGAGGGACTCCCTGGATAACCTGTACTGGGAGTTTAGTCATGAGTGGAGTGAGCTTCTGGGTTATGGACCAATCGGTGCAGCATGTCCTGTTTATGTCTGTGCTAGGGTTCAGGCCTGTCAGCTGCATAGGTCACCAGCATTCAGATTTGACATGGTGCCAAATGTCCATTGATACCAGCTTGGTCATGGCTTTATACATCAGGCACAGTTCACCTCCAGCCAGGAGGTATGGTACTGTGTGGAGCTGCAGTTTGTTTAATCAGGCGACACATGGCATCTGTTACAGCTCTGTGATCCTCCTGCTGGGGTATTTGTGGGGTCTTTCCAGTTGATGCAGGTGTCTGCTAAGGTACATCCCTGAAGGGCCACTGTACGCAATTGTGAGGCTGCTGATGGATGACTGGAGAGGCACATTGACCTACCCTGATATAGCTGTGCTTACCTTCATGATTAGGTGGGTATATGGTATGTTTCTGTAACCACTACAGACACATGGTTGTCACATGCAGGATATCTATCACCTTGTGTCCCCAGGTCTCTTATTGCTCCTGACGTACTTACTGGGTTAACACCTATGTGGTAATTTCTGGCCATGTACTGTGTTTCCACAGGGGATGACTATACACTATTCTGCATTTAGCTTGTTGACATGGCTGTGTCACCACTTGTCTGTTTCTATGTGTGCCTTTTGTAGGTTGCTTGTGTCAGCTGGAGGGTCCGATATGGTGGGCAGTTTGTAGTCTTCTGCGAACCTGTTCAGACAGAGTCCTTCCATGTTGGCCTGTACCTATGTGACATATATAGCATACAAGAGAGGTCCCAGGACCATGCCTTGTGGGATGCCAGTTGTACCTGGTTTGCAGTCTGACATGGCTGTAGCATGTCTGACCAGGTCAGTTCTGTCCTTGAGCTGGTTTGCAACCCATCTACTTGGATAGGGGTTTATAGTTAGGCTGGTGAGCTTATCTGTACTGACCAACTAGGGTATTGTATGGAAGGGTTTAGCAAGGTCCAGATAGGCTATGTGAGCCACATTCCCCACATCAATGGCCTTGGTGCACATTTCACATGAGTCAGACATGTGTAAGGGGCAGGATCTACCCTATGAAAGCCACACTGGGTAGGGTCCAATGTCTGTAGGTACCCAATGTCATTATTCCTGGGATCCATGATCATCCTCTCCATTACTTTGCCAACCTAGATAGTCAGGGTTGAGGGGTGATAGTTTGCAGTATCCATTCAGGCACCACCTTTGTGGTGAGGGACCACTGTTGCTGTACACTGCTCTTTGGGTACATATCCTGTGGTAAGACTGATAGTGCGCAGTAGTGCTATTTGGTGTTCCATTCTTCTTACAGTACTTGTTGGACACAACCCAGGACACCATCTGGTACCATTGATGCTGTGTGGTGTGCTTTGTAGATGCTGGCTGTTACCTCACCATCTGCAATGTCAGGGGGCCAGCACTCTGCTGGGATAGATATTTGGCAGTAAGGTGCTGGTGGGGAGTTTGCAAAGAATCTGTTAGGTTGGATGTTGGCAATTTGTGTGGGTTTGGTGTATTGTTTGTGATATTTGAGTACTGCAGAGCATATCTGTGGATTATCACCATGGTTCCTACCATCAGGTAGGACAGCTGTGTAATAATCCTTTGTGTCCTGCACAATTTGTATCGTCATAGGTTCATAGGTTCATACTAGGCTATCTGCCCTGGCCATGTTTGAGCATGGACAGACTGTGTGTGAGTTTCAACACCCCTTGCAATGTGCATATTATGCCCATTTAGGGTTTACTTTACTAGATGTGACACAGGAATGGCCCCCAGTGTACACCTGCTATCTCCCATGCAGTTCACCAGATTTCTCTTGTTGAGTATGAGTGTGGAGCTCAGCCTATCATGAACTGGGATTCTGTTCCAGAGTGTAAGGAGCCTCTGGGTTATGGATCTGTCCCTCCAGCACATCCTATTTATCTATGTGTGGTGGTTCTGATATCTCACTGTGGTGTCTCTGCTGGATTTGGGGTTTCTGCAGTGGAGCATGTCCATTCATTCTGGATTGGACATGGCCTTGTGCATCAGGCATACATTGCCTCTGACTGGGCAGTATGCTTGTGAAATGGGCTGTGGTTTCTTCAGCCAGGCTGCAAATGTCAAATGTTTGGACCCTTTATCCTGTTGGTGAAGTACATTTGGGGTCTTTCTAACTGTTGCAGGTGTAAGGTAAGGTACATCTGAACTGGGGCATTTTTGTCACGTATGGGCCTGATAAGGGAAGAGTATGGGGGCACAGTGACCTCTCTTGATCTACATGCGCATCCTTTCATATAAAGGTGGACAATATAGCAGGTCTTCCTGGCCACCTTGGCAATGTGAGTGCCACTTGATGGGTTACCGTCCACTTGTGTCCCTAGGTCCCTGATTACTTCTTCCATACATAATGGATTGCCACCTATGTCATACTTTGTGTGTGCCTTGTTTGGTATTTGTTGAGACATTCATACTCTGCAGTGTCTTCAGGAAGGCTGGCTGGGGTTCATGGGTTTGTGAGTGTGGTCTGTCGCAGGCTGCAAACAGGGATGCAGTTTGAGCCACTGTTACTTGCCCATGGATAGTCTATGCTGCTTCTTGCTGTGGTACCAACCTGGGGGTATGGTTATCCTTGACAATTACTGATAGCCACACTCCTATTGTAGTGTGTTCCATGTTTTGGAGCTGTAGAGCATGGTATGAGGCATAACCTGGTAGTATTACGGTGCTCTTTTGGGCCTTGACCCAGGTTTCTGTTACAGAACAGATATTACCATTCTCCATGCTGTGGTGGGTTTGGTCTGCATGCACCTTGCAGGTTAGACTTCTGGCATTGGGTAGCATTATGTCCAGGTTGTTATCCCTTGTGCTACCTATGGTGGTGGGTTTGTGTTTCCAGCCTTACCTATTCAAGGCACAGTGGGGGTGACAACAGCCTTTGCCAGTATCCACACAGCCAGGTGTGCTGGGTGTGTGCCATCCCTAGCAGGTGGGGCATCATGTCTTGCTCAGCATGTCATCCCAGGCTGTCATCCATTTGTTCCCCCTTGCTAACAGCAATACTTTAGCCAATTATTGTACTTGATTTTGTTGTCTTCATAGTGTGGCATCATGCTTGGTGAGGGTGAGATGTTAGGCAGGGTCTTCATGTTTGCATATACTAGATGGTGTTACATTGCTTAACACATGGCAATCATGCTTCAGGTGGTGCTGCAGGGCTGCCTCTGTTGGATGCACATACTACACTCCCTGTACATGTTTGAGAGCAGGTTGTGTCATGTTAGGCGTCCCTGTTACTATATGAGTGAGTCAGAGATGGGGTATCATTCCCAGGGTTCCTACTGAGCCAGTGTATGTGCTATGCGTTGCCTCTTTGCCAAGGCCAGGGCATACTGGGCACGCCTCCTTCTGCCTACTGGGGCAGGCTCAGGTTGTTCCTCCTCCGAGTCACGCTCTGCCTGTGATGACCTTGGCAATGGTGGGGGGCTGTTTGTCCCGGCCCTATGCTGGTCTTGCTGCAGCTGTTTTCGTAAAATCATATTATGTAGCATAGCACATACCATGACAATTTAGGTATATGTAGTTGGTGAGTACTGCAAGGCTCCACCAGATGTGTCCAGGCACCGGAACCATGACTTGAGCAGCCCAAACACACACTCTATTACATTACGTGTTTGTGCGTGTGCCTCATTATGGTGTTCTTGTTCAGGTGTGTGTGCGTTTCTGATGGGTGTCATCAGCCATGGCTCCAGCGCATATCCAGCATCACCCACTAGGTGACCATGTGGGATGTCCCCATTGGCAAATGCCTGGTACAGCTGTGTCAAATGTCAGATATGGGAATCATGGTAGCTCCCAGGGCAGCCAGCACACACATTCATTATTATGCCCTGGGCATCACACACGACCTGGCAGTTGATAGAGGGGAAGCCCTTGCGGTTAATGTAGGCCCTACCCCGCTCACCGGCTGGTGCTTTGATGCATATGTGCGTGCAGTCTATTGCACCCACTACCTCAGGGTATTCCGCTATTTGATGGAAGAGATGCATATTGCTGGCCAATACCTCACGGGAATTGGAGAAATATACATGCTCACCGACATGTGCTGACATGGCATCCAGGAACTGGTGCAGTACCCTGGAGGCTGATGCCTGTGATATCCCCATCATATCACCAGTTGGTCTCTGGAAGGTACCTGTTGCTAGTATTCTTAGGCCAACACATACCTTGGTTTCCACTGGGATGGGTTCCCCTCTGTTGTTTCTGTGTGTGAGGCATGGCCTGCACAGTTCAACAATTTGCTGCAGGAGGTCTCTGTCCACTCTATAGCGCTCCACTATCTCCAGCTCATGTAACCCCTGGTAGGTGACCCTGGGCCTGTACACTCTTCTCCGTCTCCTCACTGTGGGTTGTCTGGCAGCATTTGCATTGTCACCACCCTCAGCAAGTCTCCTATGTCTCCTTATAACAGCTATGGCAGCCCCTAGCATGTTTGGTCTGAGTGCATCTTTTTCAGTTTTCACTTCTACTAGCTTACTCCTGTCTTGCAGTGTCTCTTGAGAGAAACATACTGCAATGCTGTTTGCAGTGTTTTAAGTGCTGGGCTGGGCTAGTATTCTGCCTGTGTAATTGCCTGCTTCTAACTGTTTTCACCTGCTAGCTCTACCAGTATTCCGTGCTAGCTTCCTACGATTTCTTCTGCTTCCATTTTCCTCTCTGTTTCCTCAGGGGGGTGCAGCGCGCATACCAGCGGAAACACGTTCACAGTGGCTACCACGTGCGCACACATGCTTACATGGACTAGACTCTGCTTATTTGGGTTAAAACGCGCGCACACCAGCGCAAACAGGTTTATATATCTTTACACAGGCTCCTACATGCTTACTCTGCCTTACATGTGTGCACTCTGTCTTACTCGCGCCTCCCAGCGCGCACACGAGCGCATGCACGCACAGCAAAAAACATTGGTGTTGGCCACAGTGTACATCTTCCATTTCTTGACTTTCCCATGCTTATCTGTTGACACTCCTCTTTCTATGCTGTGTGATTGACATCTTTCACATACCACTTTGCTCCAATGAGCTTGATTTCTTCCTGACATTCCCCCCTGTGATGTCACCTATCTCCTACTCTGTTACTCCCCCTTATCTAACTCTTACACTACATGGAATGTGCTCATTTGCTATGTGACAGTGTGATTCACTATCCTACTACTCATTTACATAGGATTGCCTACTAATGCTTAGTTACATGTCTTACACTCAGCTTCCCCCCTTAGCAACCACTAAACGGTGGCCATGTTGTTTTCGGTCTGCTAGTCCCTGCATTGCAAATCCATGCATTACATAAAACCCACATTTGTGGGTTTCAAACCTTTATTTTTATGTCTTATTTAGCGCAGCCCGTTTGCGCGGGGCTGCGCTGCGTTTAAACATCGCCGATCGCCGAAAAAAAAATTAGTTTATTTCATGTTTGCATCGGGTTACCGTGCCAATGGCCACATATTTGGCCATTGGCATGCTGCCTGCTACATATGCACACTTTATTTGGAGCTGTCATGACTCCATTGTGTTATTTGCAGTAGCGTACTCAGTTGTCAACTGAGTACATTTCTGCACCTAACACGACTCTTACACGGGCTGGTTTCAGCTTCGTGGATCACTAATCTACCTCATTTGCATGCCTTTCGGCTGCAAGTGAGGTAATTAGCATATCCACGCCCTGCCCGTGTAAGAGACGTTTTAGCTGGTCTCTTACATGGGATTTCGGGCTGTTCCGGGATCGCGATGGCTGCATGGAGTCTTACACGACTCTTAGACTCCATGCAAGCCATCGTGAATCCTGCCCATAATCTTTCCATTAAAGGATCCCAACTGTTACCAAACAAAAAATACTTAGGTATGCAAATTGACCAATATTACATCTTTAAATATTTTACTGAAACAGTTATGGGAAAAAAATATTCAGCCAACTAAAGCTAGCATATAAAATTTCACAGTTCTTAACAATAGGTACTAGAAAATCCATAACTTTAAGAATCCTTATATCACATTTAAAATATGCCCTTAAAATACTGTTCCGCACTGTACAAAATACTTTATTAATCAAAACTACAGAAAATATAATATTTAGATGCATAAACCTAACTAGTCAATGGACATTCCATGTTAACCTATAGCTACAGCCAACTAGACACTAGTCATTGCTGCAGTTACTTTTACCTTCAACTTGTTTACCTTTGGACTGTTTAATAATGGATATTATATGCTTTAAAGTAATTAATAATCACAAACTTGCAGTCTGTTTGGACAGAGTAATCAGTCTGTTCACTGAAAATCCAGCATTACTCACTGAAAAGTCCCACAGCCAGAAGAATAAAAGTATCCAGTCCTCTAATATAACCAAAATAAACAGTATTCCACAAAATGAAAAGCAGGCTGCTTCTTGATGTGTACAGGCAGGACTATGTAAAAGATTATTAAAAAAACAAACACATATTGAACAGTCAATTACTACTAATGTCTGTGCAGTCAGTGGAAACAGAACAAGAGCAGACAGTTTCTGGTCACCAAACTGCATTGAAAACAGTGGTAAAATAAAAAAACAGCCATGAAAACAGCAAACAAATACTTCAGGAAAACCCAAGCTATACTAGATTAAGTATATTGGTTTTGCAAGCACCACACATTACTTGACAGATGCATGTTCTGTTTCATAGTATAGTGGGAGAACTTATACAGCCCGCAAATACAAAATCACACCGAACAGAAAAGAAGGACTTTCACACACAGTGACATTATTTAAAATGCTATGTGATATCTTTTTTTAAACAGTAGCACTGCATAACAGCAATGACTGAAATGCAACATCAGTCCACATCTGACTTTGGTTAATTACTTTCACCTGTGTAATCTAACAAAGCCAGCCATAAATAAATCCTAAATCATCACAGCCAAATATGAGTTATTGCTAAAGTTTCCCTTCCATCCCACCCACCAGCAAATTAGAGATAATGCAGGCAACAAACTCTTTATGAAATTATGATAGTGATCTGTTGTTAAAACGCTACTTTAACCTTCATAAACGTGAAAAAAAAAATATTCCCTAAAATCATTCCTGCAAGTTGGAATGCATTGCTCCATGATGTAAGATGTATACATGAATATTTGGAATTCAAGGGACAGCACAAAGACTACCTATTTGATAGATAAATGTAACTGTTTCCTTAATCATATATAATCTGTACCTCCTTTGACATGTGCCTGGTTTGTAATCGTACTGGCTGCAAAGGACTGTACTGTACAATGTACTCAATCCAGTATGTAAATTAATCCTGTAGATGAGTGGCACTTTAAATGTTCTAGACACTATAAACAAATGCTTCCAGTAGATGTTCATAAAATATGTATGTAGCTGAGTAAACTGAGTATAGCTGTCTACACCCATGGCTGTAATCCAGGGAAAATGATACGTCTAATCTTGGAATTTCATAAAAGAAAAACATTCCAAATTTGTAGGCGTAAAATAGCGAAAATGACTTTTGATAAGCTGTAGTACGAGAAAGGTAGGCATTTTGAGATAACTGTGGCCATTTAAAGTAGCCAGTATTTAAATTACTATTTGAAGATGCAGAAAAAATGTTAGCAATTTCATACATAAGTGAAGCCAAGATGGACTTTGACATTAATTGGTCATTGCTTCATCAGTGTTCTATCCCTGTAAAAAAAAACAAATAAAAATAAATACAAAAAATTATCAAACAGTGAAGTGGTGAGAAGTAGCAGAATAACAAGAAATGTTTCACTATTGGCCTGACAACGAGCAGTGAGAGTTGCTCTTTGAGTAATTAGGTTCATGTTATAGTGGGAGCACTTATCTTACACTGTATGTAATGTGACAGGCACACTGTGCATTACCAGTGTATCTGAGCTCTGGCTACCTACCAGGACAGAAGGGAAACATCCTCACTTGAAACGTCACATAATCATGAATTAGGAAGCACATCTCAATTAAAGCCACCTACCATAATTAAAATAAAAAAAGTTCAATCTGCTAGTAATACCAGCACTATGGCACATTATTTTGAACTGCCCTAGAGGTGGCTGCATGGGAAACAGCTCAGAGGACTGCATAAATCTCTCTCAGGACAATGATATTTTTCAGATGCTTTTTTTCCATGTCTCTGCTATTCAATTGTTATGTCTTTCCTGGTTGCTTCAGCCATTGTGAGAGCCTGTTATCCAGCCAGCAATCATAATTTTTTTTCTGGCCTAATACATAGTGTACCACAGCAGCCTGACAGTGTGTTCTACAACACCACCCCACTGATGCATGCCACCACAGCAGCCTGACAGTGTGTTCTACAGCACCACCCCACTGATGCATGCCACCACAGCAGCCTGACAGTGTGTTCTACAACACCACCCCACTGATGCACACCACTGCAGCAGCCTGACAGTGTGTTCTACAACACCACCCCACTGATGCATGCCACCACAGCAGCCTGACAGTGTGTTCTACAACACCACCCCACTGATGCATGCCACCACAGCAGCCTGACAGTGTGTTCTACAACACCCCCACTGATGCATGCCACCACAGCAGCCTGACAGTGTGTTCTACAACACCACCCCACTGATGCATACCACTGCAGTAGCTGGAAGTGTGTTCTACACCACCCACTGATGCATGCCACCACAGCAGCCTGACAGTGTGTTCTACAGCACCACCCCACTGATGCATGCCACTACAGCAGTCTGACAGTGCATTCTGCAACAACACCCCACAGATGCATGCCACCATAGCAGCATGACAGTGTGTTCTACAACACCAACCCACTGATGCACACCACTGCAGCAGCCTGGCAGTGTGTTCTACAACACCCCCACTGATACATGCCACCACAGCAGCCTGACAGTGTGTTCTACAACACCCCACTGATGCATGCCACCACAGCAGCCTGACAGTGTGTTCTACAACACCACCCCACTGATGCATGCCACCACAGCAGCCTGACAGTGTGTTCTACAACACCACCCCACTGATGCATGCCACTGCAGCAGCCTGACAGTGTGTTCTGCAACACCACCCACTGATGCATGCCACCACAGCAGCCTGACAGTGTGTTCTACAACATCATTCC